>NW_024609696.1:65000-314638 GCF_018296145.1 Oncorhynchus tshawytscha
GTTACCCCTTACTACCCCCATCTTCATGTCCCTCTGGGGTATGTATTAACGCTCTGTTACCCCTTACTACCCCTTACTGCCCCTCACTACCCCCATCTTCATGTCCCTCTGGGGTATGTATTAACATTCTGTTACCCCTTACTACCCCCATCTTCATGTCCCTCTGGGGTATGTATTAACGTTCTGTTACCCCTTACTGCCCCTTACTGCCCCTTACTGCCCCCATCTTCATGTCCCTCTGGGGTATGTATTAACATTCTGTTACCCCTTACTGCCCCATCTTCATGTCCCTCTGGGGTATGTATTAACGTTCTGTTACCCCTTACTACCCCTTACTGCCCCTCACTACCCCCATCTTCATGTCCCTCTGGGGTATGTATTAACATTCTGTTACCCCTTACTACCCCTTACTACCCCCATCTTCATGTCCCTCTGGGGTATGTATTAACATTCTGTTACCCCTTACTACCCCTTACTACCCCCATCTTCATGTCCCTCTGGGGTATGTATTAACATTCTGTTACCCCTTACTACCCCTTACTACCCCCATCTTCATGTCCTCTGGGGTATGTATTAACATTCTGTTACCCCTTACTACCCCTTACTACCCCCATCTTCATGTCCCTCTGGGGTATGTATTAACGTTCTGTTACCCCTTACTACCCCTTACTGCCCCTCACTACCCCCATCTTCATGTCCTCTGGGGTATGTATTAACGCTCTGTTACCCCTTACTGCCCCTTACTACCCCCATCTTCATGTCCCTCTGGGGTATGTATTAACGCTCTGTTACCCCTTACTACCCCTTACTGCCCCTCACTACCCCCATCTTCATGTCCTCTGGGGTATGTATTAACATTCTGTTACCCCTTACTACCCCTTACTACCCCTTACTGCCCCTTACTACCCCCATCTTCATGTCCCTCTGGGGTATGTATTAACGCTCTGTTACCCCTTACTACCCCCATCTTCATGTCCCTCTGGGGTATGTATTAACGCTCTGTTACCCCTTACTGCCCCTTACTACCCCCATCTTCATGTCCCTCTGGGGTATGTATTAACGCTCTGTTACCCCTTACTACCCCTTACTGCCCCTTACTACCCCCATCTTCATGTCCCTCTGGGGTATGTATTAACATTCTGTTACCCCTTACTACCCCCATCTTCATGTCCCTCTGGGGTATGTATTAACGCTCTGTTACCCCTTACTACCCCTTACTGCCCCTTACTACCCCCATCTTCATGTCCCTCTGGGGTATGTATTAACATTCTGTTACCCCTTACTACCCCCATCTTCATGTCCCTCTGGGGTATGTATTAACGTCTGTTACCCCTTACTACCCCTTACTGCCTCTTACTATCCCCATCTTCATGTCCCTATGGGGTATGTATTAACGCTCTGTTACCCCTTACTACCCCTTACTATCCCCATCTTCATGTCCCTCTGGGGTATGTATTAACATTCTGTTACCCCTTACTACCCCCATCTTCATGTCCCTCTGGGGTATGTATTAACGCTCTGTTACCCCTTACTACCCCCATCTTCATGTCCCTCTGGGGTATGTATTAACGCTCTGTTACCCCTTACTGCCCCTTACTACTCCCATCTTCATGTCCCCCTGGGGTATGTATTAACGTTCCAATGTTTTATGACCCCATAGTACCGCCCCCTCCTGTCCATCAGTCTGTATGTCAGCCAGCCAGCCAGTCTGTATGTCAGCCAGCCAGTCTCTCTGTCAGCCAGCCAGCCAGCCAGTCTGTCAGCCAGCCAGCCAGTCTCTCTGTCAGCCAGCCAGCCAGTCTCTCTGTCAGCCAGCCAGCCAGTCTCTCTGTCAGCCAGCCAGCCAGTCTCTCTGTCAGCCGGCCAGCCAGTCTGTCTCTCTGTCAGCCGGCCAGCCAGTCTGTCTCTCTGTCAGCCGGCCAGCCAGTCTGTCTCTCTGTCAGCCGGCCAGCCAGTCTGTCTCTCTGTCAGCCGGCCAGCCCGTCTGTCTCTCTGTCAGCCGGCCAGCCCGTCTGTCTCTCTGTCAGCCGGCCAGCCCGTCTGTCTCTCTGTCAGCCGGCCAGCCCGTCTGTCTCTCTGTCAGCCGGCCAGCCCGTCTGTCTCTCTGTCAGCCGGCCAGCCCGTCTGTCTCTCTGTCAGCCGGCCAGCCCGTCTGTCTCTCTGTCAGCCGGCCAGCCCGTCTGTCTCTCTGTCAGCCGGCCAGCCCGTCTGTCTCTCTGTCAGCCGGCCAGCCCGTCTGTCTCTCTGTCAGCCGGCCAGCCCGTCTGTCTCTCTGTCAGCCGGCCAGCCCGTCTGTCTCTCTGTCAGCCGGCCAGCCCGTCTGTCTCTCTGTCAGCCGGCCAGCCAGTCTGTCTCTCTGTCAGCCGGCCAGCCATCCAGCCCGTCAGTCAGCCAGCTAGGTCGCCAGCTAGCCCGCCAGCTAGCCCGCCAGCCAGCTAGCCCGTCAGCCAGCTAGCCCGTCAGCCAGCTAGCCCGCCAGCCAGCTAGCCCGTCAGTCAGCTAAGCCGTCAGCTAGCCCGTCAGTCAGCTAGCCCGTTAGCCAGCCAGGCCGTCAGCTAGCCCGTCAGCCAGCCAGGCCGTCAGCTAGCCCGTCAGCCAGCCAGGCCGTCAGCTAGCCCGTCAGCCAGCTAGGCCGTCAGCTAGCCCGTCAGCCAGCTAGGCCGTCAGCTAGCCCGTCAGCCAGCTAGGCCGTCAGCTAGCCCGTCAGCCAGCCCGTCTGGGGGGCCAGGTCTGTGTATTATTAGACACAGTAGGACCTCTGGGGGTGTAACCCCCGCTGCTCTGCTACCACTTTGTCTCAGGTTTCCTCTGCTAGAGTTGGTGGACCTATATTCACATGACTGTGTGTGTCTGTGATCATGTCTGTGTGTGTCTGTGATCATGTCTAAGTCTGTGTGTGTCTGTGTGTGTAGTTGCGACGTTCCTGGAGCACTGGAAGCGTCGTCAGATCAGTTTGAACCACAGCTGGGACCTCACAGGACTAGAGGAAGAGGAGGTACACACCATTACATATCACACCCCACAGCCTCACAGGACTAGAGGAAGAGGAGGGACACACCATTACATATCACACCCCACAGCCTCACAGGACTAGAGGAAGAGGAGGTACACACCATTACATATCACACCCCACAGCCTCACAGGACTAGAGGAAGAGGAGGTACACACCATTACATATCACACCCCACAGCCTCACAGGACTAGAGGAAGAGGAGGTAAACACCATTACATATCACACCCCACAGCCTCACAGGACTATACATATCACATATATATACAGGATATGGAGGGATATGGAGATGGAGGGATGTGGAGATGGAGGGATATATATGGAGATGGAGGGATATGGATGGAGATGGAGATGGAGGGATATAGAGATGGAGGGATATGGAGATGGAGGGATGTGCAGTCTCCCTGTCTGTTCTGGTGCAGTCTCCCTGTCTGTTCTGGTGCAGTCTCACTGTCTGTTCTGGTGCTCCTGGCGTGGTATGGAGGGGATATATGGGATCACTTGAGGAAGAGTGGTATTCTGTACTACAGATGGGAGGGGTGTGATCATGTACGGATCGAAAGGGTAAGGAAGATGGAGGTGTGGGGACGGAGGAGATCATGGAGAGAAGGGGTAAGGGAGATGGGGAGGGGGGACGGAGGAGGAGGGATTTCTTTAACTAAGTTAAAGACACTTAAGAAAACAAAGCACGTTTTCCTTTATGGGGAAGGATTCCTTCAGATCATCAGTTTCATTGCACCAACTTCCTCCTCTTCCCCCCCAGACCATATCAATAGAATCTGTCTGTCCTTACCAGCATTTTCTTTGTCGTTTGTTGCCTTATGGTTATGGTTAATATTATTACTGTTTAATATTTTCTTTGCCACATCCCATGCCACCACATCCCATGCCACCACATCCCATCCCATGCCACCACATCCCATCCCATGCCACCACATCCCATCCCATGCCACCACATCCCATCCCATGCCACCACATCCCATCCCATGCCACCACATCCCATCCCATGCCATCCCATCCCATCCCATGCCATCCCATCCCATGCCACCACATCCCATCCCATGCCACCACATCCCATCCCATGCCACCACATCCCATCCCATGCCACCACATCCCATCCCATGCCACCACATCCCCATCCCATCCCACCACATCCCATGCCACCACATCCCATCCCATGCCACCACATCCCATCCCATGCCATGCCATCCCATCCCATGCCACCACATCCCATCCCATGCCACCACATCCCATCCCATGCCATCCCATCCCATGCCACCACATTCCATCCCATGCCACCACATCCCATCCATGCCACCACATCCCATCCCATGCCACCACATCCCATCCCATGCCACCACATCCCATCCCATGCCACCACATCACATCCCATGCCACCACATCCCATCCCACCCCATGCCACCACATCCCATCCCATGCCACCACATCCCATCCCATGCCACCACATCCCATGCCACCACATCCCATGCCACCACATCCCATCCCATCCCACCACATCCCATGCCACCACATCCCATCCCATGCCATCCCATGCCACCACATCCCATCCCATGCCACCACATCCCATGCCACCACATCCCCCATGCCACCACATCCCATCCATGCCATCCCATGCCATCCCATCCCATCCCATGCCACCCATCCCATCCCATCCCATGCCACCCATCCCATCCCATGCCATCCCATCCCACATCCCATGCCATGCCATCCCATCCCATGCCATCCCATCCCATCCCATGCCATCCCATCCCATGCCATCCCATCCCATGCCACCACATCCCATCCCATGCCACCCATCCCATCCCATGCCATCCCATCCCATGCCACCACCCCATCCCATCCCATCCCATCCCATCCCATGCCATCCCATCCCATGCCACCCCATCCCATCCCATGCCACCACATCCCATCCCATGCCACCACATCCCATCCATCCCATGCCACCACATCCCATGCCACCACATCCCATGCCACCACATCCCATCCCATGCCACCACATCCCATCCCATGCCATGCCATCCCATCCCATGCCACCACATCCCATCCCATGCCACCACATCCCATCCCATGCCACCACATCCCATGCCATCCCATGCCATCCCATCCCATGCCACCCATCCCATCCCATGCCATCCCATCCCATGCCACCACATCCCACCCCATGCCACCACATCCCATCCCATGCCCATCCCATCCCATGCCATCACATCCCATGCCACCACATCCCATCCCATGCCACCACATCCCATCCCATGCCACCACATCCCATGCCACCACATCCCATCCCATGCCATCCCATGCCACCACATCCCATCCCATGCCACCACATCCCATGCCACCACATCCCATCCCATGCCACCACATCCCATCCCATGCCATCCCATCCCATGCCACCACATCCCATCCCATGCCACCACATCTCATCCCATCCCATGCCACCACATCCCATGCCATGCCATCCCATCCCATGCCATCCCCATCCCATGCCATGCCCATGCCATCCCATCCCATGCCACCACATCCCATCCCATGCCACCACATCCCATCCCATGCCATCCCACCCATCCCATGCCATCCCATGCCATCCCATGCCACCACATCCCATCCCATGCCACCACATCCCATCCCATGCCACCACATCCCATCCCATGCCACCACATCCCATCCCATCCCATGCCACCACATCCCATCCCATGCCACCACATCCCATGCCATCCCATGCCATGCCACCATCCCATCCCATGCCACCCATCCCATCCCATGCCACCACATCCCATCCCATGCCACCCATCCCATGCCATCCCATCCCATGCCACCACATCCCATGCCATCCCATCCCATGCCACCACATCCCATCCCATGCCACCACATCCCATCCCATGCCACCACATCCCATGCCACCACATCCCATGCCACCACATCCCTTGCCACCACATCCCATGCCACCACATCCCATCCCATGCCACCACATCCCATCCCATGCCACCACATCCCATCCCATGCCACCACATCCCATCCCATGCCACCACATCCCATGCCACCACATCCCATGCCACCACATCCATGCCACCACATCCCTTGCCACCACATCCCATGCCACCACATCCCTTGCCACCCATCCCATGCCACCACATCCCATGCCACCACATCCCATCCCATGCCACCACATCCCATCCCATGCCACCACATCCCATGCCATGCCACCATGCCATGCCATGCCACCACATCCCATCCCATCCACCACATCCCATCCCATGCCACCACATCCCATCCCATCCCATGCCACCCCATCCCATCCCATGCCACCACATCCCATGCCACCAC
Organism: Oncorhynchus tshawytscha; assembly: GCF_018296145.1. Lineage (NCBI taxonomy): Eukaryota > Metazoa > Chordata > Actinopteri > Salmoniformes > Salmonidae > Oncorhynchus > Oncorhynchus tshawytscha. The sequence goes on from NW_024609696.1 coordinate 71,356, forward strand.
ATCCCATCCCTGCCTAGTTGAATAAAGGTAGAAAATAAATAAAAATAGTCAGGTTACTATACTCCACTCCTTGATGGTTACTATACTCCACTCCTTAATGGTCAGGTTACTATACTCCACTCCTTAATGGTTACTATACTCCACTCCTTAATGGTCAGGTTACTATACTCCACTCCTTAATGGTTACTATAAATCAAATCAAATCATATCAAATTTTATTTGTCACATACACATGGTTAGCAGATGTTATTGCGAGTGTAGTGAAATGCTTGTGCTTCTAGTTCCGACAATGCAGTAATAACGAGCAAGTAATCTAACTAACAATTCCAAAAAAAACTACGGTCATACACAGTGTAAGGGGATAAAGAATATGTACATAAGGATATATGAATGAGTGATGGTACAGAGCAGCATAGGCAAGATACAGTAGATGATATCGAGTACAGTATATACTCCACTCCTTAATGGTTACTATACTCCACTCCTTAATGGTTACTATACTCCACCCCTTAATGGTTACTATACTCCACCCCTTAATGGTTAGGTTACTATACTCCACTCCTTAATGGTTACTATACTCCACTCCTTAATGGTCAAGTTACTATACTCCACTCCAACTGACACCAGTCCAGGTCCTCATCACTGACTGACCATCAGAACAAATGAACCGGTCTCTCTTCTCCCCAGGACCACCCGAGGCCCAAGTATGAAACCGTCCTGCTCCAGAAGAGACAGATGATGAGGAACAAGGAGAAGAAGAATGAGAAAAAGAAGAAGAAGAAGAAGATTGAGGTGGGGATGTATTTTACTCCCCCCAGGATTTAAACCCCTCAACTGGTGTTTGATCTGTTGCTAATGTACAAACACCAGCTTTCTACCGGTAGAAAGCCCAGGGGGACTGAGTAGAGATGGGTGGTGCTACTGTATACAAAACCCAGGCGGAATACGTAGAGATGGGGGGTGCTATGGTATAGAAAGCCCAGGGGGACTGAGTAGAGATGGGTGGTGCTACTGTATAGAAAGCCCAGGGGGACTGAGTAGAGATGGGGGTGCTACTGTATAGAAAGCCCAGGGGGACTGAGTAGAGATGGGGGTGCTACTGTATAGAAAGCCCAGGGGGACTGAGTAGAGATGGGGGTGCTACTGTATAGAAAGCCCAGGGGGACTGAGTAGAGATGGGGGTGCTACTGTATAGAAAGCCCAGGGGGACTGAGTAGAGATGGGGGGGTGCTACGGTATAGAAAGCCCAGGGGGACTGAGTAGAGATGGGGGTGTGCTACGGTATAGAAAGCCCAGGGGGACTGAGTTGAGAGAGATGGGTGATGCTACGCTAGAAAGCCCAGGAGGACTGAGTTGTGAGAGAGATGGGGGGTGCTACATAAAGAAAGCCCAGGGGGACTGAGTTGAGATGGCAGGGGGTGGGTGGTGCTACGGTATAGAAAGCCCAGGGGGACTGAGTTGTGAGAGAGATGGGGGGGGTGGTGCTACGGTATAGAAAGCCCAGGGGGACTGAGTTGTGATAGAGAAGTATAGAAAGCCCAGGGGGACTGAGTTGAGATAGAGATGGGGGTGCCACGGTATAGAAAGCCAAGGGGACTGGATTGAGATAGAGATGGGGGGGCTACGGTATAGAAAGCCCAGGGGACTGGGTTGAGATAGAGATGGGCCTGTCCAGGCCTGTTGGAGCAGCCCCATGCAGAGCCACTGTCGGTCTCTCCAGGCCTGTTGGAGCTGCCCCATGCAGAGCCGCTGTCTCTCCCCAGGCCTGTTGGAGCTGCCCCATGCAGAGCCGCTGTCTCTCTCCAGGCCTGTTGGAGCTGCCCCATGCAGAGCCGCTGTCTCTCTCCAGGCCTGTTGGAGCAGCCCCATGCAGAGCCGCTGTCTCTCTCCAGGCCTGTTGGAGCAGCCCCATGCAGAGACGCTGTCTCTCTAGAAAGCCCAGGGGACTGAGTTGGGGTGGTGCTACGGTATAGAAAGCCCAGGGGGACTGAGTTGTGAGAGAGATGGCAGGGGGGGGGGTGCTACGGTATAGAAAGCCCAGGGGGACTGAGTTGAGATGGCAGGGGGGGGTGGTGCTACGGTATAGAAAGCCCAGGGGGACTGGATTGAGATAGAGATGGGGGGGTGCTACGGTATAGAAAGCCCAGGGGGACTGAGTTGAGATAGAGATGGGGGGGGCGGTGCCACGGTATAGAAAGCCCAGGGGGACTGAGTTGAGATGGGGGGGCTACGGTATAGAAAGCCCAGGGGGACTGAGTTGAGATAGAGATGGGGGGGGGTGCCACGGTATAGAAAGCCCAGGGGGACTGAGTTGAGATGGCAGGGGGGGGGGTGGTGCTACGGTATAGAAAGCCCAGGGGGACTGAGATTGAGATAGAGATGGGGGGGGTGCTACGGTATAGAAAGCCCAGGGGGACTGAGTTGTGAGAGAGATGAGTTGGGGGGGTGGTGCTACGGTATAGAAAGCCCAGGGGGACTGAGTTGAGATAGAGATGAGAGAGGGGGGGTGCCACGGTATAGAAAGCCCAGGGGGACTGAGTTGAGATGGCAGGGGGCGGGATGGTGCTACCGTATAGAAAGCCCAGGGGGACTGAGTTAAGATAGAGATGGGGGGGGTTCTACGGTAGAAAGCCCATGGGGACTGAGTTGAGAGAGATTTGGGGGTGTGCTACGGTATTGAAAACCCAGGGGGACCGAGTTGAGATAGAGATGGGGGGGTGCCACGGTATAGAAAGCCAAGGGTGACTGAGTTGAGATGGGGGGTGCATGTACGGTATAGAAAGCCCAGGGGACTGAGTTGAGAGAGATTTGGGGGTGTGCTACGGTATAGAAAGCCCAGGGGGACCGAGTTGAGAGAGATTTGGGGGTGTGCTACGGTGTAGAAAGCCCAGGGGGACTGGGTTGAGATAGAGATGGGCCTGTCCAGGCCTGTTGGATCAGCCCCATGCAGAGCCACTGTCTGTCTCTCCAGGCCTGTTGGAGCTGCCCCATGCAGAGCCGCTGTCTCTCTCCAGGCCTGTTGGAGCTGCCCCATGCAGAGCCGCTGTCTCTCTCCAGGCCTGTTGGAGCAGCCCCATGCAGAGACGCTGTCTCTCTCCAGGGGGGGGTGGTGCTACGGTACAGAAAGCCCAGGGGGACTGAGTTGAGATGGCAGGGGAGGTGGGTGGTGCTACGGTATAGAAAGCCCAGGGGGACTGAGAGTTGAAAGCCCAGGGGGACTGAGTTGAGAGAGATGGGTGAAGCTACGGTAGAAAGCCCAGGAGGACTGAGTTGAGAGAGAGAGAGAGCCAGAGATGGGTGATGCTACGGCAGAAAGCCCAGGGGGACTGAGCAGAGAGAGAGGGGGGGGTTGGTGCTACAGTATAGAAAGCCCAGGGGGACTGAGTTGTGAGAGAGATGGGGGGTGGTGCTACGGTATAGAAAGCCCAGGGGGACTGAGTTGAGATAGAGATGGGGGGGGGTGCCACGGTATAGAAAGCCCCAGGGGACTGAGTTGAGGGGGGGTGCTACGGTATAGAAAGCCCAGGGGGACTGAGTTGAGATGGAGATGGGTGGTGCTACGGTATAGAAAGCCCAGGGGGACTGAGTTGTGAGAGAGATGGGGGGTGCCACGGCATAGAAAGCCCAGGGGGACTGAGTTGAGATGGCAGGGGGTGGGTGGTGCTACGGTATAGAAAGCCCAGGGGACTGGATTGAGATAGAGATGAGTTGGGGGTGGTGCCACGGTATAGAAAGCCCAGGGGGACTGAGTTGAGATGTATAGAAAGCCCAGGGGGACTGGGGGTGCCACGGTAGAAAGCCCATGGGGACTGAGTTGAGATAGAGATGGGTGGGGTGCCACGGTATAGAAAGCCCAGGGGGACCGAGTTGAGATAGAGATGGGCCTGTCCAGGCCTGTTGGAGCAGCCCCATGCAGAGCCACTGTCTGTCTCTCCAGGCCTGTTGGAGCTGCCCCATGCAGAGCCGCTGTCTCTCTCCAGGCCTGTTGGAGCTGCCCCATGCAGAGCCGCTGTCTCTCTCCAGGCCTGTTGGAGCTGCCCCATGCAGAGCTGCTGTTTCTCTCCAGGCCTGTTGGAGCTGCCCCATGCAGAGCCGCTGTCTCTCTCCAGGCCTGTTGGAGCTGCCCCATGCAGAGCCGCTGTCTCTCTCCAGGCCTGTTGGAGCAGCCCCATGCAGAGCTACTGTCTGTCTCTCCAGGCCTGTTGGCGCTGCCCCATGCAGAGCCACTGTCTCTCTCCAGGCCTGTTGGAGCTGCCCCATGCAGAGCCGCTGTCTCTCTCCAGGCCTGTTGGAGCAGCCCCATGCAGAGCCACTGTCTCTCTCCAGGCCTGTTGGAGCAGCCCCATGCAGAGCCGCTGTCTCTCTCCAGGCCTGTTGGAGCAGCCCCATGCAGAGCCGCTGTCTCTCTCCAGGCCTGTTGGAGCAGCCCCATGCAGAGCTACTGTCTGTCTCTCCAGGCCTGTTGGCGCTGCCCCATGCAGAGCCACTGTCTCTCTCCAGGCCTGTTGGAGCTGCCCCATGCAGAGCCGCTGTCTCTCTCCAGGCCTGTTGGAGCAGCCCCATGCAGAGCCACTGTCTCTCTCCAGGCCTGTTGGAGCAGCCCCATGCAGAGCCGCTGTCTCTCTCCAGGCCTGTTGGAGCTGCCCCATGCAGAGCCGCTGTCTCTCTCCAGGCCTGTTGGAGCAGCCCCATGCAGAGCCACTGTCTCTCTCCAGGCCTGTTGGAGCAGCCCCATGCAGAGCCGCTGTCTCTCTCCAGGCCTGTTGGAGCAGCCCAATGTCTTCACAACAACACATTGTGCTGATTCAACATACTGGGATGTTACCATCATACCATGTTCCTAACCACTGTTGGCTGGAGGGATATGGTTGGAGGGTGGGAAGGCGTGTGTGTTGCCTGTTTTTGTCTTGTGTTCAGCCATGCTCTGTGTTGCAGCCTGTGCAGCGGGAGGAGGACGTGGCGGCAGGGAAAGACAGGTGGAGACAGAAGTTACTGTCTGCTATGAACACTGGGACATCGGTAACACTCCTCTTCTCCTCTGCCTGCTTCTCTTCTTCTCCTCTGCCTGCTCCTCTTCCTCCTCCTTCTGCTCCTCCTTCTCCTCATCCTCTCCTCTCCTCTTGCTTCTAAACAGGCAGACTCTCAGGAACTCTCTATTTGAGCAGCAGTTAGGTTAGCGAGCGGCTGTGTGGCTGAAGAGCTGAAAGCACGTATATCCTACAAACGGGACATTAAAAACTGTAATACCTTATGTTTCACAGTCGTGGCTGAACAACGACATTAATAACATACAGCTGGCAGGTTAAACACTATAGGCAGGATAGACCAGGTTATACACTCTATAGGCAGGATAGACCAGGTTATACACTCTATAGGCAGGATAGACCAGGTTATACACTCTATAGACAGGATAGACCAGGTTATACACTCTATAGGCAGGATAGACCAGGTTATACACTCTATAGGCAGGATAGACCAGGTTATACACTCTAGGCAGGATAGACCAGGTTATACACTCTATAGACAGGATAGACCAGGTTATACACTCTATAGGCAGGATAGACCAGGTTATACACTCTATAGACAGGATAGACCAGGTTATACACTCTATAGGCAGGATAGACCAGGTTATACACTCTATCAGCAGGATAGACCAGGTTATACACTCTATCAGCAGGACAGACCAGGTTATACACTCTATCAGCAGGATAGACCAGGTTATACACTCTATAGACAGGATAGACCAGGTTATACACTCTATAGGCAGGATAGACCAGGTTATACACTCTATAGGCAGGATAGACCAGGTTATACACTCTATAGGCAGGATAGACCAGGTTATACACTCTATAGGCAGGATAGACCAGGTTATACACTCTATAGGCAGGATAGACCAGGTTATACACTCTATAGGCAGGATAGACCAGGTTATACACTCTATAGGCAGGATAGACCAGGTTATACAGGCTCACTCTAGGCAGGATAGACCAGGTTATACACTCTATAGGCAGGATAGACCAGGTTATACACTCTATAGGCAGGATAGACCAGGTTATACACTCTATAGGCAGGATAGACCAGGTTATACACTCTATAGACAGGATAGACCTCTATAGACAGGATAGACCAGGTTATCTCTATAGACAGGATAGACCAGGTTATACACTCTATAGACAGGATAGACCAGGTTATACACACTATAGGCAGGATAGACCAGGTTATACACTCTATAGGCAGGATAGACCAGGTTATACACACTATAGGCAGGATAGACCAGGTTATACACTCTATAGGCAGGATAGACCAGGTTATACACTCTATAGGCAGGATAGACCAGGTTATACACTCTATAGGCAGGATAGACCAGGTTATACACTCTATAGGCAGGATAGACCAGGTTATACACTCTATAGGCAGGATAGACCAGGTTATACACTCTATAGGCAGGATAGACCAGGTTATACACTCTATCAGCAGGATAGACCAGGTTATACACTCTATAGGCAGGATAGACCAGGTTATACACTCTATAGGCAGGATAGACCAGGTTATACACTCTATAGGCAGGATAGACCAGGTTATACACTCTATCAGCAGGATAGACCAGGTTATACACTCTATAGGCAGGATAGACCAGGTTATACACTCTATAGACAGGATAGACCAGGTTATACACTCTATAGGCAGGATAGACCAGGTTATACACTCTATAGGCAGGATAGACCAGGTTATACACTCTATCAGCAGGATAGACCAGGTTAAACACTCTATAGGCAGGATAGACCAGGTTATACACTCTATAGACAGGATAGACCAGGTTATACACTCTATAGGCAGGATAGACCAGGTTATACACTCTATCAGCAGGATAGACCAGGTTATACACTCTATAGGCAGGATAGACCAGGTTATACACTCTATAGGCAGGATAGACCAGGTTATACACTCTATAGGCAGGATAGACCAGGTTATACACTCTATAGGCAGGATAGACCAGGTTATACACTCTATCAGCAGGATAGACCAGGTTATACACTCTATAGGCAGGATAGACCAGGTTATACACTCTATAGGCAGGATAGACCAGGTTATACACTCTATAGGCAGGATAGACCAGGTTATACACTCTATAGGCAGGATAGACCAGGTTATACACTCTATAGGCAGGATAGACCAGGTTATACACTCTATAGGCAGGATAGACCACCGGCCTCTGGTAAGACACGGGGCAGAGGTCTATGTATATTTGTAAACAACAGCTGGTGCACGAAATCTAAGGAGATCTTGAGGTTTTGCTCGCCTGACGTAGAGGATCTCATGATGAGCTGGAGACCACAGTAACTACCTAGAGTTTTCCTCTGTATTTTTTGAAGCTGTCTACATACCACCACAGACCGATGCACTAAGACCGCACTCAATGAGCTGTATACCCCCATAAGCAAACAGGAAAACGCTCATCCAGAGGTGGCGCTCCTAGTGGCCGGGGACTTTAAATGCAGGGAAACTTAAATCTATTTTGCCTCATTTCTATCAGCATGTTAAATGTGCAACCAGAGGGGGAAAAAACCTCTGGACCACCTTTACACCACACAGAGACACGTACAAAGCTCGCCCTCCATTTGGCAAATCTGACCATAATTCTATCCTCCTGATTCCTGCTTACAAGCAAACATAAAGCAGGAAGCACCAGTGACTCGGTCAATAAAAAAAGTACAGGAGTGTTTTGCACAGACTGGAATATGTCCCGGGATTCTTCCGATGGCAGTGAGGAGTACACCACATCAGTCACTGATTTCATCAATAGGGAAAGGGAAAGATGAAATACCTAGCCAGTTGTACAACTGAATGCATTCAACTGAAATGTGTCTTCTGAAATTAACCCAACCTCTGAATCAGAGAGGTGCGGGGGCTGCCATAATCGACATCCACGCCTGGACGAACAGTGGATTAACTGCGTTGTTCAGGGAAAGAAGATTTTTTTATCTTGTCAGCTCGGGGATTCGATCCAGCAACCTTTCGGTTAATGGCCCAACGCACCTACCTGCCAGGCCACCTCCTACTATGCCCAAGAAGTGCATCGATGATGTCGTTCCTGCAGTGACTGAACGTACATCCCCCAGCCAGAAGCCATTGATTACAGGCAACATTCGCTCTGAGCTAAAGGTTAGAGCTGCAGCTTTCAAGGAGCGGGACTCTAACCCGGAAGCTTATAAGAAATCTCGCTACGCCCGCCGACAAACCATCAAACAGGAAAAGCGTCAATACAGTACTAAGATCAAATCGTCCTACACCAGCTCTGATGCTCATCAGATGTGGCAGTGCATGCAAACTATTACCGACTACAAAGGGAAGCACACCCGAGAGCTGCCCAGTGACACGTGCCTACCAGAGGAGCTAAATAACTTCTATGCTCGCTTAGAGGCAAGTAATACTGAAACATGCATGAGAGCATCAGCTGTTCCGGACAACTGTGATCACGCTCTCCACAGCCAATGTGAGTAAGACCTTTAAACAGGTCAACATTCACAAGGGCGCAGGGCTAGACGGATTACCAGGACGTGTACTCTGAGCATGTGCTGTCCAACTGGCAAGTGTCTTCACTGACATTTTCAACCTCACCCTGTCTGAGTCTGTAATCCCAACATGTTTCAAGCAGACCACCATAGTGCCTGTGCCCAAGAACACTAAGGTAACCTGCCTAAATGACTACCGACCCGTAGCACTCACGTCTGTAGCCATGAAATGCTTTGAAAGGCTGGTCATGGCTCACATCAACACCATTATCCCAGAACCCCTTGGTCCTCAGATCCTCATAAGGTCCTACAGCTGCACCATCGAGAGCATCCTGATGGGTTGCATCACTGCCTGATATTGCAACTGCTCGGCCTCCGACCGCAAGGCACTACATAGGGTAGTGTGTACGGCCCAGTACATCACAGGGTCCAAGCTTCTTGTCATCCAGGACCTCTATACCAGGCGGTGTCAGAGGAAGGCCCTAAAAATTGTGAAAGACTTAGTCATAGACTGTTCTCTCTGCTACCACACGGCAAGCTTTACTGAAGCGCAAAGTCTCGGTCCAAGAGGCTTCTAAACAGCTTCTTGGAACAGCTAATCAAATGGCTACCCAGACTATTTGCATTGCCGCCTCCTCTTCTACGCTGCTGCTACTCTGTTATTATCTATTTATATTCACTTTAACTCTACCTACATGTACATATTACCTCAATTACCTCGACTAACCGGTGCTCCCGCACATTGACTCTGTACCGGTACCCCCTGTATGTAGCCATGCTATTGTTATTTACTGCTGCTCTTATTTTTATCTTACTTTTTAAAGTGTTTTCTTGAAACTGCATTGTTGGTTAAGGGCTTGTATGTGACATACGATTTGATTTGACTACAGACTGAAACAGGAACATGGCTTCACTAACTGAATAGAGACTGAAACATGGCTTCACTAACTGAATAGAGACTGAAACATGGCTTCACTAACTGAATAGAGACTGAAACATGGCTTCACTAACTGAATAGAGACTGAAACATGGCTTCACTAACTGAATAGAGACTGAAACATGGCTTCACTAACTGAATAGAGACTGAAACATGGCTTCACTAACTGAATAGAGACTGAAACATGGCTTCACTAACTGAATAGAGACTGAAACATGGCTTCACTAACTGAATAGAGACTGAAACATGGCTTCACTAACTGAATAGAGACTGAAACATGGCTTCACTAACTGAATAGAGACTGAAACATGGCTTCACTAACTGAATAGAGACTGAAACATGGCTTCACTAACTGAATAGAGACTGAAACATGGCTTCGCTAACTGAATAGAGACTGAAACATGGCTTCACTAACTGAATAGAGACTGAAACATGGCTTCACTAACTGAATAGAGACTGAAACATGGCTTCACTAACTGAATAGAGACTGAAACATGGCTTCACTAACTGAATAGAGACTGAAACATGGCTTCACTAACTGAATAGTGACTGAAACATGGCTTCACTAACTGAATAGTGACTGAAACATAGCTTCACTAATTGAATAGAGACTGAAACAAGAACATGGCTTCACTAACTGAAAAATCAAATTGTATTGGTCACATACACGTGTTTAGCAGATGTTATTGCAGGTTTATCTAAATGCTTGTGTTTCTAGCTCCGACAGTGCAGTAATATCTAACAATTTCACAACATATACCCAATACCTACATATCTTAAGTAAATGAATGGAATTAAGAATATATAAATATATGGAGGAGAAATGTCAGCGCAGCATAGACTAAGATACAGTAGAATAGAATACAGTATATACATACGAGATGAGTAATGCAAAATATATAAACATTATTAAAGTGACTAGTGTTCAATGTATTCAAGTGGCCAGTGATTTACACTGTCCTTGGTAGTGGGCCTCGTCGGTGGCACTGTGTGATCCTCAGCACACTGTCCTTGGTAGTGAAGGAGAGCCCACTGTCCTTGGTAGTGAAGGAGAGCCCACTGTGCTTGGTAATGAAGGAGAGCCCACTGTCCTTGGTAATGAAGGAGAGCCCACTGTCCTTGGTAATGAAGGAGAGCCCACTGTCCTTGGTAGTGAAGGAGAGCCCACTGTCCTTGGTAGTGAAGGAGAGCCCACTGTCCTTGGTAGTGAAGGAGAGCCCACTGTCCTTGGTAGTGAAGGAGAGCCCACTGTCCTTGGTAGTGAAGGAGAGCCCACTGTCCTTGGTAGTGAAGGAGAGCCCACTGTCCTTGGTAGTGAAGGAGAGCCCACTGTCCTTGGTAGTGAAGGAGAGCCCACTGTCCTTGGTAGTGAAGGAGAGCCCACTGTCCTTGGTAGTGAAGGAGAGCCCACTGTCCTTGGTAGTGAAGGAGAGCCCACTGTCCTTGGTAGTGAAGGAGAGCCCACTGTCCTTGGTAGTGAAGGAGAGCCCACTGTCCTTGGTAGTGGGCCGCGTCGGTGGCACTGTGTGATCCTCAAAGTGAGCGGAGAAGGTGTTCAGTTTGTCCGGAAGCAGGATGTTTGTGTCCACGACGTGGCTGGTTTTCCGTTTGTAGTCCTTGATAGTCTGTAGACCCTGCCACATACGTCTGGTGTCTGAGCTGTTGAATTGTGACTCCACTTTGTCTCTCTGCTGATGTTTTACTCGTTTGATTGACTTGCGGAAGGAATTAACTTGTTTGATTGCCTTGTGGAGGGAATAACTACACTGTTCATATTCTGCCATTGTTCCCAGTCACCTCGCCGTGGTTAAATGCAGTGGTTCACGCTTTCAGTTTTGCGCGAATGCTGCCATCTATCCACGGATTCTGGTTAGGGCAGGTTTTAATAGTCACAGTGGGTACAGCATTGCCTATACACTTCCTGATAAACTCAGTCACCGTATAATCAGTAATTCCCCAGTATAATCGAATAGAGACTGAAACAGAAACCTGGCTAACTGACTAGAAAGGAAATTAGCAGTACTGTGGCCTGGTTGAACACAGCAGATTCTATCCCAGCTTAACCCAGCCTCCCGACCTTCACCCAGCCTCCCGACCTTCATTAAGCCACCCGACCTTCATTAAGCCACCCGACCTTCACCTAGCCTCCCGACTTGACCTTCACCCAGCCTCCCGACTTGACCTTCACCCAGCCTCCCGACCTTCATTAAGCCACCCGACCTTCATTAAGCCACCCGACCTTCACCTAGCCTCCCGACTTGACCTTCACCCAGCCTCCCGACCTTCACCCAGCCTCCCGACCCGACGTTAACCCTGTCTGACTTCCTATTCCCTTCCGTCTGACGTTGCTCTGACTAGATGGCAGAACATTGTCACTAGGTGCCTTGTGGTACATCTCTGTACTCTGTTAATTCCTGCTCTAGATAGAAAGGGTGTGTGTGTGAGGTGACATATGGCCCAGAGGAAATCCCATGACAGTAATTTCCCAAAGGGCTTAGCGGCCTGCAGGGAGGAGGAGTGTGTGTGATGCACTCTGACAGGGATGTGGTGGTGTCAGGAGAGAGTCCTGACCTTATAGTGGGTCCCTTTGGGTTCATTTCAGTGCAAGACCACATGGTTACCACCCTCAGCAAGGGTGCTGAAAACCGGATGCATCCAGTTTACAGGGGAAATGGAAAGAGAGCCTGTGAAGCAACTTCCTCTTTTGGACGACACTCCAGCTTAACACGAGGAGATGAGGGGAGGAGACGAGGAGACGAGAGGTGGGGGAGGAGACGAGAGGTGGGGGAGGAGACGAGAGGTGGGGGGGGAGGAGACGAGAGGTGGGGGGAGAGGGTTAGAGTATGTATGTCAGTGCTATGTGTGTGGGTGGGTGCTAGGTGGTGTTTGGGTGTTTGGGTGGGTGCTAGGTGGTGTTTGGGTGGGTGGGTGGATGTGGGTGGGTGGTGGGTGGATGTGGGTGGGTGATAGGTGGTGGGTGGGTGCTTGGTGGTGTGTGTGGGTGCTTGGTGCTGTGTGGGTGCTAGGTGGTGCTGTTGTCCACCTTATGATCTGACAACGTACTGCATCACTGGGACATCTACAGTCACTGTCTGTGTGTGTTTCAACTTGTAATGTCACAAGTACTGGGAAATGGTTTCTACCAGCTCCAAACCCAACAATGTAGTGATCACTATCAATGGTTAGGGTTAGAGGTCAAACAGCAGTCCTGTCTCAGAGGAACATACAGCAGTCCTGTCTCAGAGGAACATACAGCAGTCCTGTCTCAGAGGAACATACAGCAGTCCTGTCTCAGAGGAACATACAGCAGTCCTGTCTCAGAGGACCATACAGCAGTCCTGTCTCAGAGGAACATACAGCAGTCCTGTCTCAGAGGAACATACAGCAGTCCTGTCTCAGAGGACCATACAGCAGTCCTGTCTCAGAGGAACATACAGCAGTCCTGTCTCAGAGGAACATACAGCAGTCCTGTCTCAGAGGAACATACAGCAGTCCTGTCTCAGAGGAACATACAGCAGTCCTGTCTCAGTGGTCTTTCTTGATCTTTACTGGTGTCTACTGGTCTACCCTCTTCTCTACTTGTGTCTTCTGGTCTATCTTGGCTTCTGTTGACTTCTGTTGGCTTCTACTGGTCTATATTGGCTTCTGTTGGCCTCTACTGGTCTATATTGAGCTTTACTGGTCTATTCTGGTCTCTACTGGTCTCTTCTGTTCTCTACTGGTTTCTTCTGTTGTCTACTGGTTGTCTACTGGTCTCTTCTGTTGTCTACTGGTCTCTTCTGTTGTCTACTGGTGTCTACTGTTGTCTACTGGTTGTCTACTGGTCTCTTCTGTTGTCTACTGGTCTCTTCTGTTGTCTACTGGTCTCTTCTGGTCTCTACTGGTCTCTTCTGTTGTCTACTGGTCTCTTCTGTTGTCTTCTGTTGTCTTCTGTTCTCTACTGGTGTCTACTGGTCTCTACTGGTGTCTACTGGTCTCTACTGGTCTCTCTGTTCTACTAGTCTCTTCTGGTCTATATTGGTAATCTACATGTGCTTGTGCTCTTAATGTGTCTCTAACCTCTAACCCAGACAGGTGTGGAGAAGCTGACCTGGAGGGACCGTCTGCCTGGATACCTCATCAACATCTCCTCCATCCTCTTTATGGTGACTTTTTTTTTTTTTCTTTTTTGTGCTTTTAGTTTGGCCTGATGTTGTCTCTCTCTCTCTCTGTGTCTCTCTCTCTGTGTCTCCTCTCTCCGTGTCTCTCTGTCTCCTCTCTCCGTGTCTCTCTCTCTCTCTCTCTCGCGCTCTCTCGCTCTCTCGCTCTCTCTCTCTCGGGGCCTTATTGGCATGGGAAACATATGTTAACATTGCCAAAGCAGGTGAAGTTGATAATATCTGAAAATGAACAGTAAACATTACACTAACAGAAGTTCCAACAGTATAAAGACATTTCAAATGTCATATGTCTATATACAGTGTTGTAACAATGTGCAAATAGTTAAAGTACAAAAGGGAAAATAAATGTGCATAAATATGGGTTGTATTTACAATGGTGTGTGTTCTTCACTGGTTGCCCTTTTCTTGTGGCAACAGGTCACACATATTGCTGCTGTGATGTCACACTGTGGTGTTTCACCTGATCTCTCTGTGATGTCACACTGTGGTATTCCACCTGATCTCTCTGTGATGTCACACTGTGGTATTCCACCTGATCTCTCTGTGATGTCACACTGTGGTATTCCACCTGATCTCTCTGTGATGTCACACTGTGGTATTCCACCTGATCTCTCTGTGATGTCACACTGTGGTATTCCACCTGATCTCTCTGTGATGTCACACTGTGGTATTCCACCTGATCTCTCTGTGATGTCACACTGTGGTATTTCACCCAGTATGTATGATTCGTTTTTTTGTGGACCTGTGTAATCTGAGAGAAATATGTGTCTCTAATATGGTCATACATTTAGCAGGAGGTTAGGAAGTGCAGCTCAGTTTCCACCTCATTTTGTGGCCAGTGTGCACATAGCCTGTCTTCTCTTGAGAGCCATGTCTGCCTATGGCGTCCTTTCTCAATAGCAAGGCTGTACATAGTCAAAGATTTCCTTAAGTTTTGGTCAGGTATTCTGCCACTCTCTGGTCAGATTCTTTCCAAAATGTCAAGTAATTATCTTTTGGTTTTCTCATGATTTGGTTGGGTCTAATTGTGTTGCTGTCCTGGGGCTCTGTGGGGTCTGTTTGTGTTTGTGAACAGAGCCCCAGGACCAGCTTGCTTAGGGGGACTCTTCACCAGGTTCATCTCTCTGTAGGTGATGGCTTGGTTATGGAAGGTTTGGGAATAGTTTCCTTTTAGGTGGTTGTAGATTTGAATGGCTCTTTTCTGGATTTTGATAATTAGCGGGTATCTGCTTAATTCTGCTCTGCAGGTATTATTTGGTGTTCTACGTTGTACGCGGAGGATATTTTTTGGTGTTTGTCCCATTTTGTGAATTCTTGGTTGGTGAGCGGACCCCAGACCTCACAACCATAAAGAGCAATGGGTTCTATAACTGATTCAAGTATTTTTTGCCAGATCCTAATTGGTGTGTCAAATTTATGTTCCTTTTGATTTCATAGAAGGCCCTTCTTGCCTTGTCACTCAGATCGTTCACAGCTTTGAGGTTACCTGTGGCACTGAAGTTTAGGCCGAATATTGTATAGTTTTTTTTGTGTGCTCTAGGGCAACAGTGTCAAGATGGAATTTGTATTTATGGTCCTGGCAAATTGACCTTTTTTGGAACACCATTGGAACACCATTTTTTGTCTTCCTGAGATTTACTGTCAGGGCCCAGGTCTGTCAGGGCCCAGGTCTGTCAGGTCTGTCTGGGCCCAGGTCTGTCTGGGCCCAGGTCTGTCTGGGCCCAGGTCTGTCTGGGCCCAGGTCTGCCAGAATCTGTGCAGAAGATCTAGGTGCTGCTGTAGACCCTCCTTGGTTGTGGACAGAAGCACCAGATCATCACCAAACAGTAGACATTTGACCTCAGATTCTAGCAGGGTGAGGCCGGGTGCTGCAGACTGTTCTAGTGCCCTCGCCAATCCGTTGATATATATGTTGAACAGGGTGAAGCTTAAGCTGCATCCCTGTCTCACCCCACGGCCCTGTGGAAATAAATGTGTGTTTTTTTCCCAATTTTAACCGCATACTTGTTGATTGTCTACATGGATTTTATAATGTCGAACTGCTTTCCATCAATTTGTCTAGCAGACCCTCAGGCCAAATTGAGTCACACTTTTTTTAAATCAACAAAGCATGCGAAGACTTTGCCTTTGTTTTGGTTTGTGTGTTTGCCAATTAGGGTGTGCAGGGTGAATACGTGGTCTGTCGTATAGTAATTTGGTTCTGGTCGTCTTTAATAGTTGATTCTAAGATTTGTATTTGATCATTTAGATGTTTTGTTGTTTGGTCTGTGTTATAGGGCCAAAAGATTGAAGAAGTGGTTGACCCATACATCTCCGTTTTGGAAAGATAACACTTCGTGTTGTTTGTTTAGTGTTTTCCAATTTGATTCATCATAGTGAAACGTAGGCTCAGGTTTTCTGCGTCGCAGTTTTTGGTTGGATAGATTTGCTGAGGGACTAATACAGTAATGTCTCTCTGTCCTAGTTTGGGCTGAGGGACTAATACAGTAATGTGTCTCTGTCCTAGTTTGGGCTGAGGGACTAATACAGTAATGTGTCTCTGTCCTAGTTTGGGCTGAGGGACTAATACAGTAATGTCTCTCTGTCCTAGTTTGGGCTGAGGGACTAATACAGTAATGTCTCTCTGTCCTAGTTTGGGCTGAGGGACTAATACAGTAATGTCTCTCTGTCCTAGTTTGGGCTGAGGGACTAATACAGTAATGTCTCTCTGTCCTAGTTTGGGCTGAGGGACTAATACAGTAATGTCTCTCTGTCCTAGTTTGGGCTGAGGGACTAATACAGTAATGTCTCTCTGTCCTAGTTTGGGCTGAGGGACTAATACAGTAATGTCTCTCTGTCCTAGTTTGGGCTGAGGGACTAATACAGTAATGTCTCTCTGTCCTAGTTTGGGCTGACGTTCTCTGCGGTTTTCGGTGTGATCGTGTATCGTATTGTCGTTTCCGCTCTAATGGCGATGTCACCTGACCCGGAGACCAAGTCTAACGTGCGTGTCACCGTCACGGCAACCGCTGTCATCATCAACCTGGTGGTCATTCTGATACTGGATGAGATCTACGGAGCTGTGGCCGTCTGGCTCACTGAGCTGGGTAACACACCTCTACATTCAGATTATTAAGTGTTGTAGCTGGGTAACACACCTCTACATTCAGATTATTAAGTGTTGTAGCTGGGTAACACACCTCTATATTCAGATTATTAAGTGTTGTAGCTGGGTAACACACCTCTACATTCAGATTATTAAGTGTTGTAGCTGGGTAACACACCTCTACCTTCAGATTATTAAGTGTTGTAGCTGGGTAACCCACCTCTACATTCAGATTATTACATGTTTGTGTCCTGTGTGCTACGTCAGATTTCTCAAATACTTTTTCATACGGTCTCCTGAATAAGGCATCTCTCTCTCCTCTCTCCCATCACTCTCTCCTCTCCTCTCTCCCATCACTCTCTCCTCTCCTCTCTCCCATCCCTCTCTCCTCCTCTCGCCTCTCCCATCCCTCTCTCTTCACCTCTATTCATCCCTCTTCTCTCCATTCCCCCTCTCTCCTCTCCCAGAGATTCCAAGGACAGAGAGTAACTTTGAGCAGCATCTGATTCTGAAGGCTTTTCTACTGAAGTTCATGAACGCCTACGCCCCCATATTATATGTAGCTTTCTTTAAGGGACGGTACGACACAGACACACACACATGTATACGTGGGGTTATGTGGAGAGATGAATGACACTGGGTTAGGGGTTAGGGTTGGGGGTTGACATGTGGAGAGATGAATGACACTGGGTTAGGGTTGGGGGTTGACATGTGGAGAGATGAATGACACTGGGTTAGGGGTTAGGGTTAGGGGTTAACATGTGGAGAGATGAATGACACTGGGTTAGGGGTTAGGGTTAGGGGTGGGGCTAGGGGTTGTTAGGGGTTGACCGTTTGAGACCGAACTGTAAACAGACAGGACTCTACTCTGAGTAGGACCGTTTGATGAGACAGAACTGTGAACAGACAGGACTCTACTCTGAGTAGGACCGTTTGATGAGACAGAACACAGACACCCATACTATCATACTATCATGCTGAATAGAACAGGTCTTTGACAGCCTTTATGTAATTATACTCACCCTGCTGTGTGTGTGTGTTGACAGGTTTGCAGGCAGGCCGGGAGACTACGTCTATGTTTTTAATGACTACCGGATGGAGGAGGTGAGGGGGGGATGTTAGTGGAGGGGGGTGTTTGTACGCTAAGGTTCTTGCTTACAACTTACTGTCTGGCCTCTGTCATACTCTTGGCTCTGCCCCCCCCTCTCTCCCTCTCAGTGTGCCCCTGGAGGTTGTTTAATAGAGTTATGTATTCAGCTCAGCATCATCATGGTGGGGAAACAACTCATTCAGAACAATGTCTTTGAGATTGGCATCCCGTGAGTACACACACGTACACACACACACACACACACACACAAACACACACACACACTGCCCATTCCTCCTCTATATCTGCCATTACAGATATACATTCTGCTGAAGGACATTTTCTCTCCTGACTTTATGAGCCTAACATCAATATCAGGGGTTTAATATTTTAATGTTAGGACATTCTCTCTTACTCTGTGCTGCTTCACTGGGACTCATAGTGGCTCATAGTGTCTTATTTAATATTTTAATGTTAGGACGTTCTCTATTACTCTGTGCTGATCACTGGGGATCATAGTGGTTCATAGTGGCTCATAGTGTCTTATTTAATATTTTAATGTTAGGACGTTCTCTATTACTCTGTGCTGATCACTGGGGATCATTGTGGCTCATAGTGGTTCATAGTGGTTCATAGTGGCTCATAGTGGCTCATAGTGGTTCATAGTGGTTCATAGTGGTTCATAGTGGTTCATAGTGGCTCATAGTGGTTCATAGTGGCTCATAGTGGCTCATAGTGGCTCATAGTGGCTCATAGTGGCTCATAGTGGCTCATCGTGGCTCATAGTGTCTTATTTAATATTTTAATGTTAGGACGTTCTCTATTACTCTGTGCTGCGTCACTGGGGATCATAGTGGTTCATAGTGGTTCATAGTGGCTCATAGTGGCTCATAGTGGCTCATAGTGGTTCATAGTGGCTCATAGTGGCTCATAGTGGCTCATAGTGGCTCATAGTGGTTCATAGTGGCTCATAGTGGCTCATAGTGGTTCATAGTGGTTCATAGTGGTTCATAGTGGCTCATAGTGGCTCATAGTGGTTCATAGTGGTTCATAGTGGTCCATAGTGGCTCATAGTGGTTCATAGTGGTTCATAGTGGCTCATAGTGGTTCATAGTGGCTCATAGTGGTTCATAGTGGCTCATAGTGGTTCATAGTGGTTCATAGTGGTTCATAGTGGTTCATAGTGGTTCATAGTGGCTCATAGTGGCTCATAGTGGCTCATAGTGGCTCATAGTGGCTCATAGTGGCTCATAGTGGCTCATCGTGGCTCATAGTGTCTTATTTAATATTTTAATGTTAGGACGTTCTCTATTACTCTGTGCTGCGTCACTGGGGATCATAGTGGTTCATAGTGGCTCAGTGTCTTTTTTAATATTTTAATGTTAGGACGTTCTCTATTACTCTGTTGCTTCACTGGGGATCATAGTGGCTCATAGTGGCTCATAGTAGTTCATAGTGTCTTATTTAATATTTTAATGTTAGGATGTTCTCTATTACTCTGTGCTCCTTCACTGGAGCTCATAGTGGTTCATAGTGGCTCATAGTGGCTCATAGTGTCTTATTTAATATTTTAATGTTAGGACGTTCTCTATTACTCTGTGCTGCTTCACTGGGGATCATAGTGGCTCATAGTGGCTCATAGTGGCTCATAGTGGTTCATAGTGGCTCCTAGTGGTTCATAGTGGCTCCTAGTGGTTCATAGTGGCTCATTGTGGCTCATTTAATATTTTAATGTTAGGACGTTCTCTACTACTCTGTGCTGCTTCACTGGGGCTCATAGTGGCTCATAGTGGCTCATAGTGGCTCATAGTGGCTCATAGTAGTTCATAGTGTCTTATTTAATGTTTTAATGTTAGGACGTTCTCTATTACTCTGTGCTCCTTCACTGGAGCTCATAGTGGCTCATAGTGGCTCATAGTGGCTCATAGTGGCTCATAGTGGCTCATTGTGGCTCATTGTGGCTCATTGTGGCTCATAGCGTCTTTTTTAATTTTAGCATGTTCTCCATTACTCTGTGCTGCTTCACTGGGGCGCATAGCAACTTATAGCAACTTATAGTGGCTCATAGTGTCCTATTGTGTCCTATAGTGTCTTGGTGTCATTGAGTTTCATGGTTCTTTCTCTCTGACTCCATCTCTCCTTTTCTCTCTCCATCTCTTCCGCCCTTCTCGCTCTCCCTCATCAGTAAGTTGAAGAAGTTGATCCGAGCATGGAAGGGTAAGGGGATTTCATTGGAGGAGAGAGAGGAGCAGCGTGCCAGACCTCCTCAACAGTGGAACCTCGACTACACCCTGGTCCCCTTTGAAGGACTGACCCCCGAGTACATGGAGATGAGTGAGTATATAGTAACAGTAGATAACAGAGGTGAGGAGGTCAGGTAATTAACTAGACACCTGGACCATACCACCCTGCCTCTCTCTCTCCCTGTTACCTGGACAGAGACCATACCACCCTGCCTCTCTCTCCCTGTTACCTGGACAGAGACCATACCACCCTGTTACCTGGACAGAGACCATACCACCCTGCCTCTCTGTCTCTCTCTTAGGCTTGGTACACTTACAGCTCATCTCTTGGCTACTATAGATTACTTTATCACTGAACCTCATCCCAGATCCAAGATGGCGTAGCAGTTCAGGCGTCTTTGTCTTGTTGTGTCCCGTGTATATATCTTTTTTTTCCTTTGTATATATTTCATAGATATTTTTTATATTTTTAACCTCAGTTTCAACATGCTCTCCTACAACCCGCCACCCAATGTGGTATGGATCTGCTATTTTCTATACTGCAGAACCGGAACCCCCAACAGGATATAGCCAGCTAACTAGCTAGTAGTCAGTTAGCCACTGCTAGCGGCCATCAGCTAACCTTAGCCTGGTCAACTCCTGCCAGTCAGCATAGAGCGACTCAACCCAGATCATACCGGACTGCTTTTTCTCCACATCTCCGGTTTCCTACCGCAAGCTCTGAACCTTTTCACCTGGATCATCACAGCTAGCTAGCTGCTATCCGAGTGGCTACCCCCTGGCTATCGTCTCTGTCCTGACGCAAACACCAGTGAGCCTGGAACTAGCCTTGTGCTAGTCCCATCTCCCGGCTAGCTGAAGAGGTCCATCAGCCACTCCTTGGGCTACAATACATATTTTGCCAATTGGCCTGGACCCCTTTTACTGCCGACACTGAGCCCCGACGATTCCATCACGACTGGTCTACCGACATAATCTGCCAAGGGGTTTCAACAGGCTTCTCTGTTGCGACATCCCCTGAAAGCCCATCCGCTAGACTGCTAGCCGCGACCCGCTAGCTGTTTAGAGCATATTGGAATGTTAGCTGAAGAGGACCTTCAGCCAATTTCTTGGGCGACAATACCTATTTTGCCAATTGGCCTGGACCCTTTTACCACACGGAGCCCTGCTGATCCATCATGACTGGTCTGCCGACGTAACCACACGAGGGGGCTACAACAGACTTCTTCCGTTAAGACGTCCCACTAAGGCACTCCTGCTAGCCTTTTAGACCCGGCCAGCTAGCTGTCCGAATCTCCAGCTCACCTAGCTTCCCACTGGTCCCTATGATCACTCGGCTACACAGGCCTGTCAATATGTCTTGTCCATTGCTGTTTTGGTTAGTGATTATTGTCTTATTTCACTGTAGAGACTCCAGCCCTGATCAATATGCCTTAACTAGCAATTTAGTTTCACCTCCCACACATGCGGTTGACCTCACCTGGTCTAAATGGTGGCTCTATAGACAAAACCTCTCATCGTCACTCAATGCCTAAGTTTACCTCCACTGTATTCACGTCCTACCATACCCTTGGCTGTACATTATGCCTTAAATCTATTCTACCATGCCCAGAAATCTGCTCCTTTTACTCTCTGTTCCAAACGCACTGGACAACCAGTTCTTATAGCCTTTAGCCGTACCCTTATCCTACTCCTCCTCTGTTCCTCTGGTGATGTAGAGGTTAATCCAGGCCCTGCAGCGCCTAGCTCCACTCCCATTCCCCAGGCGCTCTCATTTGTTGACTTCCCTAAACCACTTCAGCGAGCAGGCCTTTCTAATCGACCTGACCTGGGTATCCTGGAAGGATATTGACCTCATTCTGTCAGTAGAGGATTCCTGGTTATTCTTTAAAAGTGCTTTCCTCACAATCTTAAATAAATAAGCATGCCCCATTCAAAAAATGTTGAACCAGGAACCGATATAGCCCTGGGTTCTCTCCAGACCTGACTGCCCTTGACCAGCACAAAAACATCCTGTGGCATTCTGCATTAGCATCAAATATCCCTCTGTGATTTGCAATATGTCAGGGAAGTTAGGAACAAATATACACAGGCAGTTAGGAAAGTTAAGGCTGGCTTTTTCAAACAGAAACATTGCATCCTGTAGCACAAACTCCAAAAGGTTCTGGGACACTATAAAGTTCATGAAGAAGAAGAGCACCTCCTCCCAGCTGCTCACTACACTGAGGCTAGGAAACACTGTCACCACTGATAAATCCACCATAATTGAGAATTTCAATAAGCATTTTTCTACGGCTGGCCATGCTTTCCACCTGGCTACTCCAACCCCGGTCAACAGCCTTGCAACCCCCATAGCAACTTGCCCAAACCTCCCCCATTTCTCCTTCACCCAAATCCAGATAGCCGATGTTCTGAAAGAGAATCTGGACCCCTACATATCAGCTGGACTAGACAATCTGGACCTGCTCTTTCTGAAACTATCCATCACAATTGTTGCAACCCCTATTCCTAGCCTGTTCAACCTCTTTTTTGCATCGTCTGTTATCCCCAAAGACTGGAAAGCTGCCACAGTCATCCCCCATCTTCAAAGGGGGACACTACTGTCCCTCCTTTGGACACTGTTAACTAACCTCCAGACGAGCTTCAATGCCATACATCTCTCCTTCTGTGGCCTCCAACTGCTCTTAAATGCAAGTAAAACTAAATGCATGCACTTCGACCGATCGCTGCCCCTGCTAGGTCCTGAACTCGGGGTGTGGCCCCTGCTAGGTCCTGAACTCGGGGTGTGGCCCCTGCTAGGTCCTGAACTCGGGGTGTGTCCCCTGCTAGGTCCTGAACTCGGGGGTGTGCTAGGTCCTGAACTCGGGGTGTGTCCCCTGCTAGGTCCTGAACTCGGGGTGTGTCCCCTGCTAGGTCCTGAACTCGGGGTGTGTCCCCTGCTAGGTCCTGAACTCGGGGTGTGTCCCCTGCTAGGTCCTGAACTCGGGGTGTGTCCCCTGCTAGGTCCTGAACTCGGGGTGTGTCCCCTGCTAGGTCCTGAACTCGGGGTGTGTCCCCTGCTAGGTCCTGAACTCGGGGTGTGTCCCCTGCTAGGTCCTGAACTCGGGGTGTGTCCCCTGCTAGGTCCTGAACTCGGGGTGTGTCCCCTGCTAGGTCCTGAACTCGGGGTGTGTCCCCTGCTAGGTCCTGAACTCGGGGTGTGTCCCCTGCTAGGTCCTGTCCCCTGCTAGGTCCTGAACTCGGGGTGTGTCCCCTGCTAGGTCCTGAACTCTGCTAGGTCCTGGGTGTGTCCCCTGCTAGGTCCTGAACTCGGGTGTGTCCCCTGCTAGGTCCTGGGGTGTGTCCCCTGCTAGGTCCTGAACTCGGGGTGTGTCCCCTGCTAGGTCCTGAACTCGGGGTGTGTCCCCTGCTAGGTCCTGAACTCGGGGGGTGTGTCCCCTGCTAGGTCCTGAACTCGGGGTGTGTCCCCTGCTAGGTCCTGAACTCGGGGTGTGTCCCCTGCTAGGTCCTGAACTCGGGGTGTGTCCCCTGCTAGGTCCTGAACTCGGGGTGTGTCCCCTGCTAGGTCCTGAACTCGGGGTGTGTCCCCTGCTAGGTCCTGAACTCGGGGTGTGTCCCCTGCTAGGTCCTGAACTCGGGGTGGGTCCCCTGCTAGGTCCTGAACTCGGGGTGGGTCCCCTGCTAGGTCCTGAACTCGGGGTGGGTCCCCTGCTAGGTCCTGAACGGGGTGTGTCCCCTGCTAGGTCCTGTCGGGTGGGTCCCCTGCTAGGTCCTGAACTCGGGGTGTGTCCCCTGCTAGGTCCTGAACTCGGGGTGTGTCCCCTGCTAGGTCCTGAACTCGGGGTGGGTCCCCTGCTAGGTCCTGAACTCGGGGTGGGTCCCCTGCTAGGTCCTGAACTCGGGGTGGGTCCCCTGCTAGGTCCTGAACTCGGGGTGGGTCCCCTGCTAGGTCCTGAACTCGGGGTGGGTCCCCTGCTAGGTCCTGAACTCGGGGTGGGTCCCCTGCTAGGTCCTGAACTCGGGGGGTCCCCTGCTAGGTCCCCTGTCCCCTGCTAGGTCCTGAACTCGGGGGTCCTGAACTCGGGGTGGGTCCCCTGCTAGGTCCTGAACTCGGGGTGGGTCCCCTCGGGGTGGGTCCCCTGCTAGGTCCTGAACTCGGGGTGGGTCCCCTGCTAGGTCCTGAACTCGGGGTGGGTCCCCTGCTAGGTCCTGAACTCGGGGTGGGTCCCCTGCTAGGTCCTGAACGGGGTGTGTCCCCTGCTAGGGGTGGGTCCCCTGCTAGGTCCTGAACTCGGGGTGGGTCCCCTGCTAGGTCCTGAACTCGGGGTGGGTCCCCTGCTAGGTCCTGAACTCGGGGGGTCCCCTGGGTCCTGAACTCGGGGTGGTCCCCTGCTAGGTCCTGAACTCGGGGTGGGTCCCCTGCTAGGTCCTGAACTCGGGGTGGGTCCCCTGCTAGGTCCTGAACTCGGGGTGGGTCCCCTGCTAGGTCCTGAACTCGGGGTGGGTCCCCTGCTAGGTCCTGAACTCGGGGTGGGTCCCCTGCTAGGTCCTGAACTCGGGGTGGGTCCCCTGCTAGGTCCTGAACTCGGGGTGGGTCCCCTGCTAGGTCCTGAACTCGGGGTGGGTCCCCTGCTAGGTCCTGAACTCGGGGTGGGTCCCCTGCTAGGTCCTGAACTCGGGGGGGTGGGTCCCCTGCTAGGTCCTGAACTCGGGGTGGGTCCCCTGCTAGGTCCTGAACTCGGGGTGGGTCCCCTGCTAGGTCCTGAACTCGGGGTGGGTCCCCTGCTAGGTCCTGAACTCGGGGGGTGGGTCCCCCTGCTAGGTCCTGAACTCGGGGTGGGTCCCCTGCTAGGTCCTGAACTCGGGGTGGGTCCCCTGCTAGGTCCTGACTCGGGGTGGGTCCCCTGCTAGGTCTGAACTCGGGTGGGTCCCCTGCTAGGTCCTGAACGGGGTGTCCCCTGCTAGGTCCTGAACTCGGGGTGGGTCCCCTGCTAGGTCCTGAACTCGGGGTGGGTCCCCTGCTAGGTCCTGAACTCGGGGTGGGTCCCCTGCTAGGTCCTGAACTCGGGGTGGGTCCCCTGCTAGGTCCTGAACTCGGGGTGGGTCCCCTGCTAGGTCCTGAACTCGGGGTGGGTCCCCTGCTAGGTCCTGAACTCGGGGTGGGTCCCCTGCTAGGTCCTGAACTCGGGGTGGGTCCCCTGCTAGGTCCTGGGGTGGGTCCCCTGCTAGGTCCTGAACTCGGGGTGGGTCCCCTGCTAGGTCCTGAACTCGGGGTGGGTCCCCTGCTAGGTCCTGAACTCGGGGTGGGTCCCCTGCTGAACTCGGGGTGGGGTCCTGAACTCGGGGTGGGTCCCCTGCTAGGTCCTGAACTCGGGGTGGGTCCCCTGCTAGGTCCTGAACTCCTGGGGTGGGTCCCCTGCTAGGTCCTGAACTAGGTCCTGGGGTGGGTCCCCTGCTAGGTCCTGAACTCGGGGTGGGTCCCCTGCTAGGTCCTGAACTCGGGGTGGGTCCCCCCCTGAACTCGGGGTGGGTCCCCTGCTAGGTCCTGAACTCGGGGTGGGTCCCCTGCTAGGTCCTGAACTCGGGGTGGGTCCCCTGCTAGGTCCTGAACTCGGGGTGGGTCCCCTGCTAGGTCCTGAACTCGGGGTGGGTCCCCTGCTGAACTCGGGGTGGGTCCCCTGAGGTCCTCGGGGTGGGTCCCCTGCTAGGTCCTGAACTCGGGGTGGGTCCCCTGCTAGGTCCTGAACTCGGGGTGGGTCCCCTGCTAGGTCCTGAACTCGGGGTGGGTCCCCTGCTAGGTCCTGAACTCGGGGTGGGTCCCCTGCTAGGTCCTGAACTCGGGGTGGGTCCCCTGCTAGGTCCTGAACTCGGGGTGGGTCCCCTGCTAGGTCCTGAACTCGGGGTGGGTCCCCTGCTAGGTCCTGAACTCGGGGTGGTGGGTCCCCGGGGTGGGTCCCCTAGGTCCTGAACTCGGGGTGGGTCCCCCCCTGCTCGGGGTGGGTCCTGAACTCGGGGTGGGTCCCCTGCTAGGTCCTGAACTCGGGGTGGGTCCCCTGCTAGGTCCTGAACTCGGGGTAGGTCCTGAACTCGGGGTGGGTCCCCTGCTAGGTCCTGAACTCGGGGTGGGTCCCCTGCTAGGTCCTGAACTCGGGGTGGGTCCCCTGCTAGGTCCTGGGAGGTCCTCGGGGTGGGTCCCCTGCTAGGTCCTGAACTCGGGGTGGGTCCCCTGCTAGGTCCTGAACTCGGGGTGGGTCCCCCTGGGTCCCCTAGGTCCTGAACTCGGGGTGGGTCCCCTGCTAGGTCCTGAACTCTGGGGTGGGTCCCCTGCTAGGTCCTGAACTCTGGGGTGGGTCCCCTGCTAGGTCCTGAACTCTGGGGTGGGTCCCCTGCTAGGTCCTGAACTAGGTCCTGGGGTGGGTCCCCTGCTAGGTCCTGAACTCTGGGGTGGGTCCCCCCCTGAACTCTGGGGTGGGGTCCTGAACTCGGGGTGGGTCCCCTGCTAGGTCCTGAACTCTGGGGTGGGTCCCCTGCTAGGTCCTGAACTCGGGGTGGGTCCCCTGCTCTCCAGCTGTTTGTTGGTGTGTTGTAGAGGACTACCAGATAAGATAATGACTTGTTCCATACACTTCCTCATGTTGTTCCTCTCAACTAACACTCTGTGTGTGTTCTCTCCCCAGTTATCCAGTTTGGTTTTGTTTCTCTGTTTGTCGCGTCATTCCCTCTGGCTCCTCTCTTCGCTCTTCTCAACAACGTGATCGAGATCCGCCTCGATGCCAAGAAGTTTGTCACCGAGCTGCGACGACCGGACGCTGTCCAAGCCAAAGACATCGGTAACACACACGCTTGCACGCGAAGACGCATGTCCACACACAGATCCACACCCCTCCACTCTTCTCTCACAACTCTGTTCTCTCTCTCTGTAGGAATCTGGTACAACATCCTGAGTGGAATGGGAAAGTTCTCTGTCATTATAAATGTAAGTGTTAACATTGGAGCGCACACACTCATTCTGAAAACATAGTGTATTTTTGCACCCTGATGCAATAAAGATAATATTCACCCATTTTTAATGTTATATTGTTTTTCTGCATCTCTTAGTGATCTTCTGTCATTTAATGTTTTCATGTGTATCTGAGCTATTGCTGTTCAAGCAGGCAGAAATCCGTCCGGAATGAAGTAGCACTGTGATAGTCAGTCACTACACTGGAAGTTAATATGAAGTAGCACTGTGATAGTCAGTCACTACACTGGAAGTTAATAGGAATATGACTTTTAGATGGTGAAAACGTCTAAACATCTAATAGTGACTGATGTCATAACTCTTCTCTCCAATGGGGTGATGATATGTTTGATGTTCCTACCTGGAGAAATGTGTCATTCTAAGAGGAGAGCCCACCACAATGTCTCCTATTTGTCTGCCTCTTCAGTCCAGGTGCATTGCATGGTGCCGTTGCCAATGTCAGACTCCACTCTGCTTCAATCTGCAGGTTGGATATGGTGAGATTGTAGACTCCTAAATTGATAGGGCAGTTTGTTTAGACGATTTTACAACTAGATACGATGCATGCTGATATTGTCTTTGGTATTATCGTCTGCAGACATGTTTGCTTGCCAGCCAGCTCATAGAGATTCACGTTTTATGAGTCGTATGTACGGAATACACATGGGATACATCGTCCAACTAAATGCTTACTTGCAGTTTCCTTCTAGACAATGCAGCAACAATAAGAACTAATAAACAATAACAATAGAAACTAAGTAAATGTCTCAGTAGAATTAACATGTTAGCATCAGTGTATTACACAAAGGCACAATTTGTAGTCCAATATTTGTATGTGTATTGGGGAAGGGTGGGATGGAGGGCAAGTGTATAAACTGAGCAGTATTGTAAGAGTCTGGTAACAGCAGTTGTGTGTGTGGCATGAACATGTGTCCTTGTGAATGTTAACCTGTTTAAAGGTCTTACTCAAGTCAGCTACGGAGAGCGTGATCACACAGTCGTCCGAAACAGCTGGTGCAGTCATGCATGGTTCGGTGTTGCTTGCATCGTAGCGGGATTTCTTATAAGCGTCCGGATACGTGTCCCCCTCCTTGAAAGCGGCAGCTCAAGCCTTTAGCTCAGTGCGGATGTTGCCTGTAATCCATGGCTTCTGGTTGGGATGTCTACGTACGGTCGCTGTGGTGAAAACGTTGTTGTTGTTAATGAATCCGGATGAATCCCGTAACATATTCTCTGCTAGCTAAACAGTCCTGTACCTTAGCATCCGGTTCATCGGACCACTTCCTTATAGAGCACATCACTGGTACTTCCTGTTTGAGTACGCAGGAATCAGGAGGATAGAGTTATGGTAAGATTTGCCAAATGGAGGGAGAGCCTTGTATGTGTCTCTGTGTGTGGAGTAAATGTGATTCCGTTTTTTCAGCTCTAGTTGTACGTGACATGCTGGTAGAAATGACATAAGATGGATTTCAGTTTTCCTGCATTAAAGTCTCCGGGCACTAGGAGCGCCACCTCTGGATGAGAGTTTTCCTGTTTGCTTATGGCCTTATACAGCTCATTGAGTGTGGTCTTAATCTGAGGACCCATGCCAAATCTTTTTAGTTTCCTGAGGGGGAATAGGCTTTGTTGTGCCTGCCCTATGCACGACTGTCTTGATTTGTTTGGACCATTCTAGTTTGTTGGTGATGTGGACACCAAGGAACTTGAAGCTCTCAACCTGCTCCACTACAGCCCCGTCAATGAGAATGGGGGCGTGTTCGGCCCGCCTTTTCCTGTAGTCCACAATCATCTCCTTTGTCTTGATTGCTTTGAGGGATACGTTGTTAGTCTGGCACCACCCTGCCAGGTCTCTGACCTCTGCCCTATAGGTTGTCTCGTCATTGTCAGTGATCAGGCTGTTGTCGTCTGCAACTTAATGATGGTGTTGGAGTCGTGCCTTGTGTGTTGTTACCTACCCTTACCACCTGGGGCGGCCCGTCAGGAAGTCCAGGATCCAGTTGCAGAGGGTCCTGGGTGTTTAGTCCCTTAGCTTAGCTTAGTCCTTAGCTTAGTGATGAGCTTTGATCAAATTTAGTTATATAGCCCTTCTTACATCAGCGGATATATCAAAGTGCTGTACAGAAACCCAGCCTAAAACCCCAAACAGCAAGCAATGCAGGTGTAGAAGCACAGTGGCTAGGAAAAACTCCCTATAAAGGCCAAACCCTAGGAAGAAACCTAGAGAGGAACCAGGCTATGTGGGGTGGCCAGTCCTCTTCTGGCTGTGCCGGGTGGAGATTATAACAGAACATGGTCAAGATGTTCAAATGTTCATAAATTACCAGCATGGTCAAATAATAGTAATGGCACTATGGTGTTGAACGCTGAACTGTAGTCAATGAATAGCATTCTCACGTAGGTGTTCCTTTTGTCCAGGTGGGGAAGGGCAGTGTGGAGTGCAATAGAGATTGCATCATCTGTTTATCTGTTTGAGTGATATGCAAATTGGAGTGGGCTAGGGTTCCTGGGATAATGGTGTTGATGTGAGCCATGACCAGCCTTTCAAAGTACTTCATGGCTAGGGACGTGAGTGCTACGGGTCTGTAGTCATTTAGGCAGGTTACCTTAGTGTTCTTGGGCACAAGCTTGAAACATGTTGATATTACAGACTCAATCAGGGACGTGTTGAAAATGTCAGTGAAGACACTTGCCAATTGGTCAGCACATTCCTGGAACCCCCTCAATGGTAATCCGTCTGGCCCAGCTGCCTTGTGAATGTTGACCGGTTTTAATCAAGGTCTTACTCATGTCAGCTACGGAGAGCGTGATCACACAGTCGTCCAGAACAGCTGATGCTCTCATGCATGCATCAGTGTTGCTTGCCCCGAAGTGAGCATAGAAGTGATTTAGCTCGTCTGGTAGGTTTGTGTCACTGGGCAGCTCACGGCTGTTCTTCCCTTTGTAGTCTGTAATAGTTTGCAAGCCCTGCCACATCCGACGAGCATCGGAGCTGGTGTAGTACGATTCAATCATAGTCCTGTATTGACGCTTTGCCTGTTTGATGGTTCGTCTGAGGGCGTAGCGGGATTTCTCATAAGCGTCCTGGTTAGAGTCACACTCCTTGAAGGCGGCAGCTCTTCCCTTTAGCTCAGTGCAGATGTTGCCTGTAATCCATGGCTTCTGGTTGGGTTATGTACGTACAGTGGGGAGGACGTCATTGATGCACTTATTGATGAAGCCAGTAACTGATGTGGTGTACTCCTCAATTCCACTGGAGGAATCAGGAAACATATTCCAGTCTGTGACAAACAGTCCCGTGGCTTAGTATCTGCATCATCTTCTTTATTGACAGAGTCACTGGAGCTTCCTGCTTTAGTTTTTGTTTGTAAGCATGAATCAGGAGGATGGAATTAGGGTCAGATTTGCCAAATGGGTGGCGAGGGAGAACTTTGTATGCGTCTCTGTGTGTGGTGTAAAGGTGGTTTCGAGTTTTTTTCCCCCTCTGGTTGCACATTTAACATGCTGATAGAATTTAGGTAAGACTGATTTCAGTTTTCCTGCATTAAAGTCCCCTGCCGCTAGGAGTGACACCTCTGGGTGGGCGTTTTCCTGTTCGCTTATTTCCTTCTATTACTGACTGATTGCAGTCTTAGTGCAAGCTTCCACCTGTGGTGGAAAATAAACCGCCTCAAAAAATCTAGATGATAAACTCTCTTGGCAAATTGTGTGGTCTACAGCTTATCATGAGATACTCTACTTCAGGCGAGCAAAATCTAGAGATTTCCTTAGATTTTGTGCACCAGCTGTTGTTTACAAATGTACACAAATGTCCCCCTCGTCTTACCTGGAGTGTGCTGTTCTATCTAGCCGGTGCAGCGTATATCCCGCTAGCTGAATGTTATCCATGTTGACATTCAGCCACGATTCGGTGAAACATAAGATTTTACAGTTTTTGATGTCCCGTTGGTAGGATATTCGTGATCGTACCTCGTCTAATTTATTGTCCAATGATTGTATGTTGGCAAGTAATATTGTTGATAAAGGCAAATTTCCCACTCGCTGTCGGCGGATCCTTACCAGGCCAGCCCCCAGGCCTGTGTCCTCTATACCTGCGTCTCTTTCTCTGATGGGGATTTTGGCCTTGTCGGGTGTCTGAAGTACATCCTGTGCGTCCTGCTTGTTGAAGAAAAATCTTTGTCTAATCCGAGGTGAGTCATCGCTGTCCCGATATCCAGAAGCTCTTTTTTGCCGTAAGATATGGTGGCAGAAACATTATGTACAAAATTAGTTACAAATAACAGCACAGTTGGTTAGGCGTCCGTAAAACTGCTGCCATTTCTTCCTGCGCCGTCTTCTCACTCGTGAGCCCAATTAGCCTCTCAAGGTGTAGCCGATGTGATACGTCCACACTGATGCTGACGCTGACGCTGACGCTGACACTGACACTGATGCTGACATGGCAGAAAATGTAAACAAACTTTTAAATACATAAAGACAGTCTAAACGGATCAATAACATGGCTATATACACTGGGTACCAGGCGTCAGTCATGTTTGACAAATATAATGTAGGATCATTACCATTAACTTCTAAAGGCTTGATTCTGTTGACATACTCCGGCACCATATGAGCGGAGGCAGTCCTGGCTCCAGGTCATCTACAAGTCCATGCTAGGTAAAGCTCCGCCTTATCTCAGTTCACTGGTTACGATGGCAACACCCATCCGTAGCACGCGCTCCAGCAGGTGTATCTCACTGATCATCCCTAAAGCCAACACCTCATTTGGCCGCCTTTCGTTCCAGTTCTCTGCTGCCTGTGACTGGAACGAATTGCAAAAATCGCTGAAGTTGGAGACTTTTATTTCCCTCACCAACTTCAAACATGTGCTATCTGAGCAGTTAACCGATCGCTGCAGCTGTACATAGTCTATCGGTAAATAGCCCACCCATTTTCACCTACCTCATCCCCATACTGTTTTTATTTATTTACTTTTCTACTCTTTTGCACACCAATATCTCTACCTGTACATGACCATCTGATCATTTATCACTCCAGTGTTAATCTGCAAAATTGTAATTATTTGCCTACCTCCTCATGCCTTTTGCACACAATGTATATAGACTCTTCTTTTTTTTCTACTGTGTTATTGACTTGTTAATTGTTTACTCCATGTGTAACTCTGTGTTGTCTGTTCACACTGCTATGCTTTATCTTGACCAGGTCGCAGTTGCAAATGAGAACTTGTTCTCAACTAGCCTACCTGGTTAAATAAAGGTGAAATAAATAAAGTCCCTATTTTGAAAATATTTAACTATAAACTTATTTTTTCTAAACCTGGAGTTTGTCATGTTATGAGGCATGTCCTACCTTGTTTTAAAATAACCTAGCCAAATCAGACCATAGACATTTTGAGGGAATGATTTGTAGGAACACTTCCTCTAATGCCATTGAAACCGATAGGTGCCTGAGGGCACACAATGTGTTGTAGATGTGTGGTAGTGGTGGAGGAGGGGCCTGAGGGCACACAGTGTGTTGTAGATATGTGGTAGTGGTGGAGGAGGGGCCTGAGGGCACACAGTGTGTTGTGAAATCTGTGAATGTATTGTAATGTTTTAAAATTGTATAAACTGCCTTCATTTTGCTGGACCCCAGGAAGAGTAGCTGCGGCTTTGGCAGCAGCTAATGGGGATCCATAATATATACAAATACCAGCATTTCTATCATGTTCTATTGGTTTCCAAATCAATTTTCTTTCGTTGTCCAGCAGCCAAAGACATTATCCTGGTTATATCAGCAATCCATGCTAGTTGTTGTATCTTTAGATCTCCCCTAACAACCCATGATAGTTGTTGCATCTTTAGATCTCGCCTAACAACGGCTGAGCGGCAGCGTAGTGGTTAGATGCGTTGGACTAGGGTAACCGGAAGGTTATGTGGTAGTTCAAACCCCTGAGGGCTGACAAGGTACAAATCTGTGGTTCTGCCCCTGAACAGGCAGTTAACCCACTGTTCCCAGGCCGTCATTGAAAATAAGAAATTTGTTCTTAACTGACTTGCCTGGTTAAATAAAGGTAAAATTAAAAAAAAAAACAACCCATGATAGTTGTTGTATCTTTAGATCTCCCCTAACAACCCATGATAGTTGTTGCATCTTTAGATCTCGCCTAACAACCCATGGTAGTTGTTGTATCTTTAGATCTCGCCTAACAACCCATGGTAGTTGTTGTATCTTTAGATCTCCCTAACAACCCATGATAGTTGTTGTATCTTTAGATCTGCCCTCTTTCTACATTTCTAATGGATATTTCCATCTGTAACATGGTTTCTTCCTGCTGCTCTGACCACGAACGGGCTGCTTCTGGACACCGGGCGCAACCAAAAGCTATTTGGCAGTGGGGGGGGCATAAAATGAGGAACTGTAAAGCATCTTAAGGCTAAGTTCATCGTTAGAACCATATGTAACCGATGTGAAATGGCTAGTGGTGCACTCTAATAGTGTTTCAATCGATGACGTCACTTGCTCTGAGAACGTGAAGTAGTGGTTCCCCTTGCTCTCCAAGGGCTGCGGCTTTTGTGGAGCGATGGGTAACGATGCTTCGTGGGTGACTGTTGTCTGTGTGCAGAGGGTCCCTGGTTTGAGCCCGGGTATGGGCGAGGGGACGGACTAAAGTTATACTGTTACACACAGGAGCATCATTTCATGACCCTGCATTAATTCATGACCCTCTGAGTTAATTTGTTGTGGCACAGAGGAGGACAAACCCTTCAGGTATTTGACAGTTTTCCAGAATTTAGCCGGGTCTCCATTACAATCCGCAGGAGCGGTTACATAATAATCAGAGTTAGCCTTTCTGATTTGTCTTACACAACAATTCCTCAGTTGCTTAAAAGCTTGCCAGTCCAGGCCTACGCTTGTGTTCCTGGCCTTGACCCAAGCACCATCTCTTGTATGAATAACTTCTCATAATTCCGGAGTGTACCAGGCATTCGATCTACTGTTAACCCTTAATTTCTTGAAGGGAGCATAATTATCCACAAATGTATTGAAGACATCTGCATAAAGGCTGAAAGCTAAATCATGTTCATGGATAGCAGAGATATAATCAAGATCACTAAAATAAAGATCATGTAAAAAAAGCTTGTTGACTGAAGATTCTGAAGTTCCTTTTTGTTACGACACAAGGCTCCGATTTTGGTGTTATCACATCTCTAACACAAACACCTGGGCAATGGTCACTAATATAGGCTTAGTCACCTGCTGGGATAGGTTTAGATTATTACACAGCTTTTAGATTGTCTGCATTTCCCAATCATAATTTATGTCACCCAG
This sequence comes from Oncorhynchus tshawytscha, assembly GCF_018296145.1. NCBI lineage: Eukaryota > Metazoa > Chordata > Actinopteri > Salmoniformes > Salmonidae > Oncorhynchus > Oncorhynchus tshawytscha. Next base: position 105,692 of record NW_024609696.1, read on the forward strand.
GATAATAAGTTGAGTTCAAACGAAATGGGTAAACAATTACAAATGACAACAACCCTGGCAGTATAAACAACATTTGGACGATAATGCTTAGAAAGGATGGGAGGTATTACCTCAGCAGTTTATAACTTATATTATGCAACCTTTATTTAACTAGACAAGTCAGAAATTCTTATTTTACAATGATGGCTTCCCCCGGCCAAACCCTAACCCAGACGATGCTGGACCAATTGTGCACCTCCCTATGGGACTCTCGATCACGTCCGGGTTGTAATACAGCCCAGGATCGAACCAGGGTCTGTAGTGAAGCTTTTAGCACTGAGATGCAGTGCCTTAGACCTCTACGCCACTCAGGAGCGGTGCTTGGACTGTCTCTTAGTCAATATCTTAACGCGGCCTTGAAATGTGAAGAGAGGCTCCAGGCTCCTAGATGGTTCGAGTGGAGTCCATCTCTGTAGAGCATTCTGCAGCCTGGTGAACATTCTGCAGCCTGGTGAACATTCTGCAGCCTGGTGAACATTCTGCAGCCTGGGGAACATTCTGCAGCCTGGTGAACATTCTGCAGCCTGGTGAACATTCTGCAGCCTGGTGAACATTCTGCAGCCTGGTGAACATTCTGCAGCCTGGTGTACATTCTGCAGGCCGGTGAACATTCTGCAGCCTGGTGAACATTATGCAGCCTGGTGTACATTCTGCAGCCTGGTGAACATTCTGCAGCCTGGTGAACATGTCAACATTCTGCAGCCTGGGGAACATTCTGCAGCCTGGGGAACATTCTGCAGTCATCTCTGAACATTAGAGCATTCTGCAGCCTGGTGAACATTCTGCAGCCTGCAGGAACATTCTGCAGCCTGGGGAACATTCTGCAGCCTGGTGAACATTCTGCAGCCATGTCAACATTCTGCAGCCATGTCAACATTCTGCAGCCATGTCAACAGTCTGCAGCCATGTCAACATTTTGCAGCCATGTCAACATTCTGCAGCCATGTCAACATTTTGCAGCCATGTCAACATTTTGCAGCCTGCAGCCTGGGAACATTCTGCAGCCTGAACATTCTGGGGAACATTCTGCAGCCTGGGAACATTCTGCAGCCTGCAGGGAACATTCTGCAGCCTGGGGAACATTCTGCAGCCTGGGAACATTCTGCAGCCTGGTGAACATTCTGCAGCCTGCAGGGGGAACATTCTGCAGCCATGTCAACATTCTGCAGCCTGGTGAACATTCTGCAGCCTGGTGAACTGCAGCCTGGGTACATTCAGCCTCTGCAGCCTGGGAACATTCTGCAGTGAACATTCTGCAGCCTGGTCAGCCTGGTGTACATTCTGCAGCCTGGTGTACATTCTGCAGCCTGGTGAACATTCTGCAGGCCGGTGAACATTCTGCAGCCTGGTGAACATTATGCAGCCTGGTGAACATTCTGCAGCCTGGTGAACATTCTGCAGGCCTGGTGAACATTCTGCAGCCTGGTGAACATTATGCAGCCATGTCAACATTATGCAGCCTGGTCAACATTCTGCAGCCATGTCAACATTCTGCAGCCATGTCAACATTCTGCAGCCATGTCAACATTCTGCAGCCATGGCAACATTCTGCAGCCATGGCAACATTCTGCAGCCATGGCAACATTCTGCAGCCATGGCAACATTCTGCAGCCATGGCAACATTCTGCAGCCATGGCAACATTCTGCAGCCATGGCAACATTCTGCAGCCATGGCAACATTCTGCAGCCATGGCAACATTCTGCAGCCTGGGGAACATTCTGCAGCCTGGGGAACATTCTGCAGCCTCACAGAAGGTTCACTAGGCTCTTAGAACTTAATATCTCTCTTAAAGCTCAGTGACGGCATGGGGCCAGACATAACCGGCTGCTTTTCAGACCCTTTTAGGGTGTTGCTCATCCTAGATCCTGATCCAGCCAGACATCATCCTCAAATCATCCTGTAAATGGATCAACCAGATAATCCCCCAAATATTTAGTGCCAAATGCGATAATGTCCTCTGTAATATGTCTCTCTGTTTGATGTGATGAGATAATGTCCTCTGTAATGTCTCTGTTTGATGTGATGAGATAATGTCCTCTGTAATATGTCTCTCTGTTTGATGTGATGAGATAATGTCCTCTGTAATATGTCTCTCTGTTTGATGTGATGAGATAATGTCCTCTGTAATGTCTCTGTTTGACGTGATGAGATAATGTCCTCTGTAATATGTCTCTCTGTTTGACGTGATGAGATAATGTCCTCTGTAATATGTCTCTCTGTTTGACGTGATGAGATAATGTCCTCTGTAATATGTCTCTCTGTTTGACGTGATGAGATAATGTCCTCTAATGTCTGTTTGACGTGATGAGATAATGTCCTCTGTAATATGTCTCTCTGTTTGACGTGATGAGATAATGTCCTCTGTAATGTCTCTGTTTGACGTGATGAGATAATGTGTAGTAATGGAGACTGGAGTGATATTCAATAATAATGTTGGCTTTGTTTCATGCGGATTGTTTTGCTGTTGTAAACCTTAAAACAACAGTGTGTGATCTCACGGCTCTAAGCCCTGGCAGTTTAATATAGGGCAGATTTATATGATCATATCAGGGAGAGACCATAAGACACTATCTGCCTTCAGGGACCAGCTTCTCCCTGGGAACCACCTCCACACACCACACTCACACACATGTATGTGTGTGTATATAGCCTGTTAGCATGTATCTTGATAGCGTTTAAACCTGTTAGCATGTGGCCTGTGTGTAGGTGGTTCCCAGGGAGACTAACACGGCTGACAGGCTACATGCTAAAAGGCTTAAATGCTATCAGGATACATGCTAGCAGGCTATATATATATACACACACACACACACACGACCCCTGACAGAACCCATCTGGATTCTCTGGAGTTTGTTTTCATTATGACCGAGGTTGTCATGGACATGATGTAACTGTCACTGTAAACATGTTACAGTTGTGTGAAAGTTGTCATGGTAATGATGTAAGAGTGGTGTGGAGGTTATCATGGTGATGTTATTCCAGGCTTTTTAATAGAGGTGTTAATGACTGGGTTGGCTACTTGTGGCTCTGTAGCAATGATGCTGCCACTAACATGGCTAGCAGGCTACATTCTTTCAGGCTAACAGGCTACATACTAACAAGCGACAGGCTAAGAAGCTAACCTGCTAACAGGCTACATGCTAACAGGCTTAAAAGCTCACAGTATACAGGCTAAATGCTAAACAGGCAACATGTCAAACAGGCAACATAACATGTCAAACAGGCAACATGCTGACAGGCTACCTAAAAGGGATACTGCGAGATCTCGTCGTTTTTCTACTTACCCAGAGTCCTATGAACTCATGGATACCATTTTTATTTCTCTGCATGCAGTTTGGAGGTCATTGAAGTTAGCATCTCGTTAGCTTAGCACAATTGCTGGAAGTCTCCTCTCAAAAGCAGGGAAATGGACCATCTAACTACTCCAAAGCTGGGTGTTTGGTCATTTATAGTCTTACAAAGCTATACATAGTAATCAATATTTTATAAATATTTTATATCCACTTCCTCATTCTGTACCGAGGCTCGCGAGTGGCACAGCGGTCTAAGGAACTGCATCTCAGTGCTAGAGGCGTCACTACAGATCCTGGTTCGATTCCAGGTTGTATCACAAGCGGCCATGATTGGGAGTCCCATAGGACAATTAGCCCAGTGTCGTTAGGGTTTGGCCAGGGTAGGCCGGCATACCTAGTTAACTTACCTAGTTAAAGTCGCGTAAAGATGTATAGAGATTACAACGTGTCTGTCTCATTATGGTATAGAGATCACAACGTGTCTGTCTCATTATGGTATAGAGATCACAACGTGTCTGTTTCATTATGGTATAGAGATTACAACGTGTCTGTCTCATTATGGTATAGAGATTACAACGTGTCTGTCTCATTATGGTATAGAGATCACAACGTGTCTGTCTCATTATGGTATAGAGATCACAACGTGTCTGTCTCATTATGGTATAGAGATCACAACGTGTCTGTCTCATTATGGTATAGAGATCACAACGTGTCTGTCTCATTATGGTATAGAGATCACAACGTGTCTGTCTCATTATGGTATAGAGATCACAACGTGTCTGTCTCATTATGGTATAGAGATTACAACGTGTCTGTCTCATTGTGTGCCATTGAGACAGATACAGTTTTGCGATCATGCCGAGACATAAAAATGGTATCAATGAGTTAGTCTGATTCTAGGTGAGTAGAAAAAGCTCCTAAATGTCAACCTCATAGTCTCCCTTTATTGTGCTCTCTCTCCCTGTCAGGCGTTTGTGATCTCGTTTACCTCAGACTTCATTCCCAGGCTGGTGTACCAGTACATGTACAGTCAGACAGGCACCATGCACGGCTTCATAGACCACACCCTCTCTCACTTCAACGTGTCCAACTTCAGACCCGGCAACGCCCCCACCTCCTCATACCTCCCTGAGACCACCGTCTGCAGGTTAGTGCCACATACACACACTGTTGTCTCTCCTTTCATTGAAGCCTCTGTGCAGTAGCGCTGGTAGTCAGAGGATTGTCTTCCATTTATTTTTCAAGGTTAGGACGTTAGCACGTTAGTACAGTTGGTGTCACCTCGTTAGTACGGTGGGCCCCGATTGGTGTCACCTCGTTAGCACGTTAGTACAGTTGGTGTCACCTCGTTAGCACGTTAGTACAGTTGGTGTCACCTCGTTAGTACGGTGGGCCCCGATTGGTGTCACCTCGTTAGCACGTTAGTACAGTGGGCCCCGATTGGTGTCACCTCGTTAGTGCGGTGGGTGGTACGGTGGGCGCACCGATTGGTGTCACCTCGTTAGCACGTTAGTACAGTGGGCCCCGATTGGTGTCACCTCGTTAGTACGTTAGTACAGTGGGCCCTGATTGGTGTCACCTCGTTAGTACGGTGGGCGCACCGATTGGTGTCACCTCGTTAGCACGTTAGTACAGTGGGCCCCGATTGGTGTCACCTCGTTAGCACGTTAGTACAGTTGGTGTCACCTCGTTAGCACGGGTGGCGCACCGATTGGTGTCACCTCGTTAGTACGGTGGGCGCACCGATTGGTGTCACCTCGTTAGCACGGTGGGCGCACCGATTGGTGTCACCTCGTTAGCACGTTAGTACAGTGGGCCCCGATTGGTGTCACCTCGTTAGTACAGTGGGCCCTGATTGGTGTCACCTCGTTAGTACGGTGGGCGCACCGATTGGTGTCACCTCGTTAGCACGTTAGTACAGTGGGCCCCGATTGGTGTCACCTCGTTAGTACGGTGGGCGCACCGGTGGGATTGGTGTCACCTCGTTAGTGCGGTGGGGGCGCACCGATTGGTGTCACCTCGTTAGTGCGGTGGGCGCACCGATTGGTGTCACCTCGTTAGTGCGGTGGGCGCACCGATTGGTGTCACCTCGTGCGGTATTGGTGTCACGTTAGTGCGGTGGGCGCAGTACAGTGGTGTCACCTCGAGTGCGGTGGGCGCACCGATTGGTGTCACCTCGTTAGTGCGGTGGGCGCACCGATTGGTGTCACCTCGTTAGTGCGGTGGGCGCGTACGGTGGGCGCACCGATTGGTGGGCGCACCGATTGGTGTCACCTCGTTAGCACGGTGGGCAGTGCGGTGGGCGCACCGATTGGTGTCACCTCGTTAGTGCGGTGGGCGCACCGATTGGTGTCACCTCGTTAGTGCGGTGGGCGCACCGTTAGTGCGGTGGGCGCACCGATTGGTGTCACCTCGTTAGTGCGGTGGGGCGCACCGATTGGTGTCACCTCGTTAGTGCGGTGGGCGCACCGATTGGTGTCACCGTTAGTGCGGTGGGCGCACCGATTGGTGTCACCTCGTTAGTGCGGTGGGCGCACCGATTGGTGTCACCTCGTTAGTGCGGTGGGCGCACCGATTGGTGTCACCTCGTTAGTGCGGTGGGCGCACCGATTGGTGGTGGGTGGGCTCACCGATTGGTGTCACCTCGTTAGTACGGTGGGCGCACCGATTGGTGTCACCTCGTTAGTGCGGTGGGCGCACCGATTGGTGTCACCTCGTTAGTGCGGTGGGCGCACCGATTGGTGTCACCTCGTTAGTGCGGTGGGCGCACCGATTGGTGTCACCTCGTTAGTGCGGTGGGCGCACCGATTGGTGTCACCTCGTTAGTGCGGTGGGCGCACCGATTGGTGTCACCTCGTTAGCACGTTAGTACGGTGGGTGCACCGATTGGTGTCACCTCGTTAGTACGGTGGGTGCACCGATTGGTGTCACCTCGTTAGTACGGTGGGTGCACCGATTGGTGTCACCTCATTAGTACGGTGGGCGCACCGATTGGTGTCACCTCGTTAGCACGGTGGGCGCACCGATTGGTGTCACCTCGTTAGCGGTGGGCGCACCGATTGGTGTCACCTCGTTAGTGCGGTGGGCGCACCGATTGGTGTCACCTCGTTAGCACGGTGGGCGATTGGTGTCACCTCGACGGTGGGCGCACCGATTGGTGTCACCTCGTTAGCACGTTAGTACGGTGGGGCGATTGGTGTCACCGCACGGTGGGCTCACCGATTGGTGTCACCTCGTTACCTCGTTAGCACGGTGGGCTCACCGATTGGTGTCACCTCGTTAGCACGGTGGGCTCACCGTGGTGTCACCTCAGCACGGTGGGCTCACCGATTGGTGTCACCTCGTTAGCACGGTGGGCTCACCGATTGGTGTCACCTCGTTAGCACGGTGGGCTCACCGATTGGTGTCACCTCGTTAGCACGGTGGGCTCACCGATTGGTGTACTCACCTCGTTGTCACGGTGGGCTCACCGATTGGTGTCACCTCGTTAGCACGGTGGGCTCACCGATTGGTGTCACCTCGTTAGCACGGTGGGCTCACCGATTGGTGTCACCTCGTTAGCACGGTGGGCTCACCGATTGGTGTCACCTCGTTAGCACGGTGGGCTCACCGATTGGTGTCACCTCGTTAGTGCGGTGGGCGCACGATTGGTGTCACCTCGTTAGTGCGGTGGGCGCACCGATTGGTGTCACCTCGTTAGCACGGTGGGCGCACCGATTGGTGTCACCTCGTTAGTCGGTGGGCCACCGATTGGTGTCACCTCGTTAGTGCGGTGGGCGCACCGATTGGTGGTGGGCTCACCGATTGGTGTCACCTCTGCGGTGGGTGCACCGATTGGTGTCACCTCGTTAGTACGGTGGGTGCACCGATTGGTGTCACCTCATTAGTACGGTGGGCGCACCGATTGGTGTCACTCGTTAGCACGGTGGGCGCACCGATTGGTGGCTAGCACCGATTGGTGTCACCTCGTTAGCACGTTAGTACGGTGGGTGCACCGATTGGTGTCACCTCGTTAGCACGGTGCGGTGGGCTCACCGATTGGTGTCACCTCGTTAGTGCGGTGGGCGCACCGATTGGTGTCACCTCGTTAGTGCGGTGGGCTCACCGATTGGTGTCACCTCGTGCGGTGGGCGCACCGATTGGTGTCACCTCGGGCGGTGGGCGCACCGATTGGTGTCACCTCGTTAGTGCGGTGGGCGCACCGATTGGTGTCACCTCGTTAGCACGGTGGGCTCACCGATTGGTGTCACCTCGTTAGCACGGTGGGCGCACCGATTGGTGTCACCTCGTTAGTGCGGTGGGCGCACCGATTGGTGTCACCTCGTTAGCACGTTAGTGCGGTGGGCGCACCGATTGGTGTCACCTCGTTAGCACGTTAGTGCGGTGGGCGCACCGATTGGTGTCACCTCGTTAGTACGGTGGGTGCACCGATTGGTGTCACCTCGTTAGTACGGTGGGTGCACCGATTGGTGTCACCTCGTTAGTACGGTGGGTGCACCGATTGGTGTCACCTCGTTAGTACGGTGGGCGCACCGATTGGTGTCACCTCGTTAGCACGGTGGGCGCACCGATTGGTGTCACCTCGTTAGCACGGTGGGCGCACCGATTGGTGTCACCTCGTTAGCACGGTGGGCGCACCGATTGGTGTCACCTCGTTAGTACGGGTGGCGCATCGATTGGTGTCACCTCGTTAGCACGTTAGTACGGTGGGTGCACCGATTGGTGTCACCTCGTTAGCACGGTGGGCTCACCGATTGGTGTCACCTCGTTAGCACGGTGGGCTCACCGATTGGTGTCACCTCGTTAGCACGGTGGGCTCACCGATTGGTGTCACCTCGTTAGCACGGTGGGCTCACCGATTGGTGTCACCTCGTTAGCACGGTGGGCTCACCGATTGGTGTCACCTCGTTAGCACGGTGGGCTCACCGATTGGTGTCACCTCGTTAGCACGGTGGGCGCACCGATTGGTGTCACCTCGTTAGCACGGTGGGCTCACCGATTGGTGTCACCTCGTTAGCACGGTGGGCGCACCGATTGGTGTCACCTCGTTAGCACGGTGGGCGCACCGATTGGTGTCACCTCGTTAGCACGGTGGGCGCACCGATTGGTGTCACCTCGTTAGCACGTTAGTACGGTGGGTGCACCGATTGGTGTCACCTCGTTAGCACGGTGGGCTCACCGATTGGTGTCACCTCGTTAGCACGGTGGGCGCACCGATTGGTGTCACCTCGTTAGTACGGTGGGTGCACCGATTGGTGTCACCTCGTTAGTACGGTGGGTGCACCGATTGGTGTCACCTCGTTAGTACGGTGGGTGCACCGATTGGTGTCACCTCGTTAGTACGGTGGGTGCACCGATTGGTGTCACCTCGTTAGTACGGTGGGTGCACCGATTGGTGTCACCTCGTTAGCACGGTGGGCGCACCGATTGGTGTCACCTCGTTAGTATGTGTTTTACCTGTGATGTTTAAAGAGTTGCTGGCCCAGATGATGTTTAAAGAGTGGCTGGCCCAGATGATGTTTAAAGAGTTGCTGGCCCAGATGATGTTTAAAGAGTGGCTGGCCCAGATGATGTTTAAAGAGTGGCTGGCCCAGATGATGTTTAAAGAGTGGCTGGCCCAGGTGATGTTTAAAGAGTGGCTGGCCCAGGTGATGTTTAAAGAGTGCCTGGCCCAGCTGATATTTAAAGAGTGGCTGGCCCAGTGCCCCAGTTGTCTTGATAGATGTGGAGGGTCATCTCCTTTAGTTGTCTTGATAGAAGTGGAGGGTCAACACCTTTAGTTGTCTTGATAGATGTGGAGGGTCAACACCTTTAGTTGTCTTGATAGATGTGGAGGGTCATCTCCTTTAGTTGTCTTGATAGATGTGGAGGGTCATCTCCTTTAGTTGTCTTGATAGATGTGGAGGGTCAACACCTTTAGTTGTCTTGATAGATGTGGAGGGTCAACACCTTTAGTTGTCTTGATAGATGTGGAGGGTCAACACCTTTAGTTGTCTTGATAGATGTGGAGGGTCAACACCTTTAGTTGTCTTGATAGATGTGGAGGGTCAACTCCTTTAGTTGTCTTGATAGATGTGGAGGGTCAACTCCTTTAGTTGTCTTGAGAGATTTTGGTTTTCTTCCTCTCTAAGTTTGGTGTGGGTTTTTCTTTTGTTGGCCTCTAAGTGGGCAAATTTAGTGTATCTCATGGTGGGTATCTTGTAGGTTCCAGTTGTTGTTGCTAGTGGACAGCCCCTTGAGTGTCTTTCATAACCCCTCCTAAAACCCCACCTGATTCGTTTTGGTTGTTGTCATTGGCTCTTTGTTAGTTCCCCCTTCTGTTTGAGTGACAATTTTAGCTTTTCTCGTTGGGGAACGTAACAGGTTGGACTGACATTATAGTCTGGTGCTTGAGGATCCATGGTGTTCCCAAGCTATCAATCAGTCTGTTACCTCTCTCTCCTGCTACCCCTCTCTCTCCTGCTACCCCTCTCTCTCCTGCCACCCCTCTCTCTAGTCATCAGTGTTGTTGGTCCAGTTAACAGTGTCTGTCCTACAGCAATGTTCCAACTCTCTGGCTTTAAATCATTAGCTAAATGGCATAACCCTAACCCTGCAGGTCTGTTAGGAACTCTGTTACATAACTGTAGAGGCAGAACCCTACAGCCCTGTTGGCGTTAAAATCCTTCTAACCCAACACAGAGGGTGTTACTGTCTGTCTGACTGGGACCCTCCAGGTCTGTTGGGGATTCTGTTACGTAACAGTACTGTAGAGACGGTCTGTTTAAAACACACTTTAAGACTATAGGAATGTCCCTCCAGTGTTAAAGCATGACTAATGAGCCATTCCCAGAAAACACTATATTTGTGTCATGAATGAAATGTTTTATTCAAGAAAGAGAGACTATTCAGTAAGGACAGATCATTGTCTTCCTGGGGGGTGGGCCGGGTGGGGACAGTGCAGATGGAGGGAGAGATGCCATCTTCCTGGGGGTGGGCCGGGTGGGGACAGGGCAGATGGAGGGAGAGATGCCATCTTCCTGGGGGTGGGCCGGGTGGGGACAGGGGTGGATGGAGGGAGAGATGTCATCTTCCTGGGGGGTGGGCCGGGTGGGGACAGGGGTGGATGGAGGGAGAGATGCCATCTTCCTGGGGGGTGGGCCGGGTGGGGACAGGGGTGGATGGAGGGAGAGATGTCATCTTCCTGGGGGTGGGCCGGGTGGGGACAGGGCAGATGGAGGGAGAGATGCCATCTTCCTGGGGGGTGGGCCGGGTGGGGACAGGGCAGATGGAGGGAGAGATGCCATCTTCCCGGGGGGGTGAACTGAGTGGACAAAACATTCCTTCCTCATATTGAGTTGCTCCTCCCCTTTAGCCCTCAGAACAGCCTCAATTCGTCGGGGCGTGGACTACAAGGTGTTGAAAGCGCTCCACATGGATGCTGGCCCATGTTGACTCCAAGGCTTCCCACTGTTGTGTCAAGTTGGCTGGATGTCCTTTGGGTGGTGGACCATTCTTAATACACACAGGAAACTGTTGAGCGTGAAAAACCCAGTAGTGTTGCAGTTCTGGACACAAACCGGTTCGCCTGGAACCTACTATCATACCCTGTTCAAAGGCACTTAATTCTCATGTCTTGTCCGTTCACCCTCTGCCATTTAGCAGACACTTCTATCCAAAGCGACGTTAAGTAGTGCAGACCTATCTTTTGGTCTGGGTGGCCCCAGCAGGAGTCAAACCCCCAGCAGGAGTCAAACCCTCAGCAGGAGTCAAACCCCCAGCAGGAGTCAAACCCCCAGCAGGAGTCAAACCCTCAGCAGGAGTCAAACCCTCAGCAGGAGTCAAACCCCAGCAGGAGTCAAACCCCCAGCAGGAGTCAAACCCCCAGCAGGAGTCAAACCCCCAGCAGGAGTCAAACCCCAGCAGGAGTCAAACCCTCAGCAGGAGTCAAACCCTCAGCAGGAGTCAAACCCCAGCAGGAGTCAAACCCCAGCAGGAGTCAAACCCCCAGCAGGAGTCAAACCCCAGCAGGAGTCAAACCCCCAGCAGGAGTCAAACCCCCAGCAGGAGTCAAACCCCCAGCAGGAGTCAAACCCCCAGCCCTGGAGCATCATGCTCTACCAACGGGACCACACAGGACCACATACTGGGAACTAGAGAAGCTGGGGGAGCATCATGCTCTACCAACGGGACCACACAGGACCACATACTGGGAACTAGAGAAGCTGGGGGAGCATCATGCTCTACCAACGGGACCACACAGGACCACATACTGGGAACTAGAGAAGCTGGGGGAGCATCATGCTCTACCAACTGGGCCACACAGGACCACATACTGGGAACTAAAGACGCTGGGGGAGCAACATGCTCTACCAACTGGGCCACACAGGGCCACATACTGTGGTTCTGCTTAAACATACTGGGAACTAGAGAAGCTGGGGGAGCAACATGCTCTACCAACTGGACCACACAGGACCACATACTGGGAACTAGATAAGCTAGGGGAGCAACATGCTCTACCAACTGAGCCACACAGGGTCACATACTGTGGTTCTGCTTAAACATACTGGGAACTAGAGAAGCTGGGGGAGCAACATGCTCTACCAACTGAGCCACACAGGGCCACATACTGTGGTTCTGCTTCAACATACTGGGAACTAGAGAAGCTGGGGGAGCATCATGCTCTACCAACTGGACCACACAGGACCACATACTGGGAACTAGAGAAGCTGGGGGAGCATCATGCTCTACCAACGGGACCACACAGGACCACATACTGGGAACTAGAGAAGCTGGGGGAGCATCATGCTCTACCAACTGGGCCACACAGGACCACATACTGGGAACTAAAGACGCTGGGGGAACATCATGCTCGACCAACTGGACCACACAGGACCACATACTGGGAACTAGAGAAGCTGGGGGAGCAACATGCTCTACCAACTGAGCCACACAGGGCCACATACTGTGGTTCTGCTTAAACATACTGGGAACTAGAGAAGCTGGGGGAGCAACATGCTCTACCAACTGGACCACACAGGACCACATACTGGGAACTAGAGAAGCTAGGGGAGCAACATGCTCTACCAACTGAGCCACACAGGGTCACATACTGTGGTTCTGCTTAAACATACTGGGAACTAGAGAAGCTGGGGGAGCAACATGCTCTACCAACTGAGCCACACAGGGCCACATACTGTGGTTCTGCTTCAACATACTGGGAACTAGAGAAGCTGGGGGAGCATCATGCTCTACCAACTGGACCACACAGGACCACATACTGGGAACTAGAGAAGCTGGGGGAGCAACATGCTCTACCAACTGAGCCACACAGGACCACATACTGGGAACTAAAGCTGGGGAGCAACATGCTCTACCAACTGAGCCACACAGGACCACATACTGGGAACTAGAGAAGCTGGGGGAGCAACATGCTCTACCAACTGAGCCACACAGGACCACATACTGTGGTTCTGCTTAAACATACTGGGGAACTAGAGAAGCTGGGGGAGCATCATGCTCTACCAACTGGGCCACACAGGACCACATACTGTGGTTCTGCTTAAACATACTGGGGAACTAGAGAAGCTAGGGGAGCATCATGCTCTACCAACTGGGCCACACAGGACCACATACTGTGGTTCTGCTTAAACATACTGGGGAACTAGAGAAGCTGGGGGCTTTATCAGCGGGGGAATGATATCAGGCGTGCACCACGTTTTCTGGCAAAGGGGCTCACTCGGAAATTGGCTGCGTGTGTGTGAGGGAGGGAGGGGTGGGAATGGGCTGACCCTTGTTTTTTTGCAGATTTGAGCCCTGTTCCCCAGAGATACTAGTGGAAATCAGTCCAACTTCCTCTGGTACTGTCACGCACTCATCTAGAGGAAATACAGTGATCTCCAACAGTATTGCGACAGGGACCCATTTTGGTTGTTTTGGCTCTGTACTCCAGCACTATGGATTGGAAATGATACAGTGATCTCCAACAGTATTGAGACAGGGACCCATTTTGGTTGGTTTTGGCTCTGTACTCCAGCACTATGGATTTGAAATGATACAGTGATCTCCAACAGTATTGAGACAGGGACCCATTTTGGTTGGTTTGGCTCTGTACTCCAGCACTATGGATTTGAAATGATACAGTGATCTCCAACAGTATTGAGACAGGGACCCATTTTGGTTGTTTTGGCTCTGTACTCCAGCACTATGGATTGGAAATGATACAGTGATCTCCAACAGTATTGAGACAGGGACCCATTTTGGTTGTTTTGGCTCTGTACTCCAGCACTATGGATTGGAAATGATACAGTGATCTCCAACAGTATTGAGACAGGGACCCACTTGTGTATTACAGTAGTCAAACGTTTAGTATTCAGTCCCATATTCCCAGCACGCAATGATTACATCAAGCTTGTGACTTTACAAACTTGTTGGATGCATTTGCTGTTTGCTTTTGTTGTATTCGGGGCGGCAGGGTAGCCTAGTGGTTAGAGCGTGGTTAGATATGTTTCTAAGCACTTAGCACTTAATGTGGATGTTACCATGGCTACGGATAACCCTGAATGAATCGTGAATAATCATGAGTGAGAAAGACACAAAGATCATACCTCCAAGACATGCTAACCTCGCACCATTACAATAACAGGGGAGGTTAGCATGTTATATCATACCCCCAAGACATGCTAACCTCTCACCATTAAAATAACAGGGGAGGTTAGCATATCATACCTCCAAGACATGCTAACCTCTCACCATTACAGTAACAGGGGAGGTTAGCATGTTATATCATACCCCCAAGACATGCTAACCTCTCACCATTACAATAACAGGGGAGGTTAGCATTTTATATCATACCCCCAAGACATGCTAACCTTTCACCAATACAATAACAGGGGAGGTTAGCATGTTATATCATACCCCCAAGACATGCTAACCTCTCACCATTACAATAACAGGGGAGGTTAGCATTTTATATCATACCCCCAAGACATGCTAACCTTTCACCAATACAATAACAGGGGAGGTTAGCATTTTATATCATACATCCAAGACATGCTAACCTTTCACCAATACAATAACAGGGGAGGTTAGCATTTTATATCATACCCCCAAGACATGCTAACCTCTCACCATTACAATAACAGGGGAGGTTAGCATTTTATATCATATCCCCAAGACATGCTAACCTTTCACCAATACAATAACAGGGGAGGTTAGCATTTTATATCATACATCCAAGACATGCTAACCTCTCACCATTACAATAACAGGGGAGGTTAGCATTTTATATCATACCTCCAAGACATGCTAACCTCTCACCATTACAATAACAGGGGAGGTTAACATATCATACCTCCAAGACATGCTAACCTCTCACCATTGCAGTAACAGGGGAGGTTAGCATATCATACCTCCAATACATGCTAATCTCTCACCATTGCAGTAACAGGGGAGGTTAGCATATCATACCTCCAAGACATGCTAACCTCTCACCATTGCAGTAACAGGGGAGGTTAGCATTTTTGGGGTGTATGATAGTTGTGTGTCTAACTTTCTGATTCATCTTTATTTACCATTCATTTCTATTGGACACAAAATAATCTGAAATGCAACCAAAACAAACAGCGAATGCATCCAACAAGTTTGTAGAATCACAGGTGTAATAGACCTCACAGTGAAATGCTTACTGACAAGCCCTTAACCAACAATGTTTTAAGAAAAAGAAGTGTTAAGTAAAAAAGAATAAACGTAACCAATAATTAAAAAGCAGCAGTAAAATAACAAGCGAGGCAAAATACAGGGGTTCCGGTACAGAGTCAATGTGGAGGCTATATACAGGGTATTACGGTACAGAGTCAATGTGGAGGCTATATACAGGGTATTACGGTATAGAGTCAATGTGGAGGCTATATACAGGGGGTACCGGTACAGAGTCAATGTGGAGGCTATATACAGGGGGTTCCGGTACAGAGTCAATGTGGAGGCTATATACAGGGGTTCCGGTACAGAGTCAATGTGGAGGCTATATACAGGGTATTACGGTACAGAGTCAATGTGGAGGCTATATACAGGGTATTACGGTACAGAGTCAATGTGGAGGCTATATACAGGGGGTACCGGTACAGAGTCAATGTGGAAGCTATACACAGGGGGTACCGGTACAGAGTCAATGTGGAGGCTATATACAGGGTATTACGGTACAGAGTCAATGAGGAGACTATATACAGGGGATATCGGTGTAGAGTCAATGGGGGCACCAGTTAGTTGAGGTAGTTGAGGTAATATGTACATGTAGGTAGAGTTAAAGTGACTATGCACAGATAATTAACAGAGTAGCAGCAGCACTAAAGAGGGGTCTGTGTAGCCCTTGGATTAGCTGTTTATGAGTCTTATGGCTTGGGGGTAGAAACTATTAACAAGCCTTTTGGACCTAGACTTGGCGCTGGAGTCTTTGACAATTTTTAGGTCCTTCCTCTGACAGGTATAGATGTCCTGGATGTACTGGGCTGTACGCACTACCCTCTGTTGTGTGCCCTGTGGTCGGAGGCCAGGAAGTTGCCATATTAGGCAGTGATGCAACCAGTCAGGATGCTCTTGATGGTGCAGCTGTAGAACCTTTTAGAGGATCTGAGGACCCATGCCAAATCTTTTCAGTCTTCTGACTGGGAATAGGTTTTGTCGTGCCCTCTGCACGACTGTCTTGGTGTGCTTGGACCATGTTAGTTTGTTGGTGATGTGGACACCAAGGAACTTGAAGCTCTTAACCTGCTCCACTGCAGCCCCGGCGATGAGAATGGGGGTGTGCTCTTCTCCTTTTCCTGTAGTCCACAATCATCTCCTTAGTCTTGATCACATTGAGGAAGAGGTTGTTATCCTGGCACCACACTGCCAGGTCTCTGACCTCCTCCCTATAGGCTGTCTCGTCGTTGTCGATGATCAAGCCTACCACTGGTGTGTCACCGGCACACTTAATGATGGTGTTGGAGTCGTGCCTGACCGTGCAGTCATGAGTGAACAGGGACTACATGAGCATGCACCCCTGAGAGGCCCCTGTGTTGAGGATCAGCGTGGCGGATGTGTTGTTACCTCCCCTCACCACCTGGGGGCGGCCCGTCAGGAAGTCCAGGATCTAGTTGCAGAGGGAGGCGTTTAGTCCCAGAGTCCTTAGCTTAGTGATGAGCTTTGAGGGCACCATGGTGTTGAATGCTGAGCTGTAGTTAATGAATAGCATTCTCACATAGGTGTTCCTTTTGTCCAGGTGTGAAAGGGCAGTGTGGAGTGCAATAGAGATTGCATCATCTGTGGATCTGTTGGGGAGGTATGCACATTGGAGTGGGTCTAGAGTTTCTGGGATAATGGTGTCGATGTGAGCCATGACCAGCCTTTCAAAGCACTTCATGGCTACATACGTGAGTGCTACGGGTCGGTAGTCATTTAGACAGGTTACCTTAGTGTTCTTGGGCACAGGGACTATGGTGGTCTGCTTGAAACATGTTAGTATTAGACTCAGACAGGGAGAGGTTGAAAATGTCAGTGAAGACCCTTGCCAATTGGTCAGCACATGCTCAGAGTACCCGTCCTGATAATCCGTCTTGCCCTGCAGCTTTGTGAATGTTGACCTGTTTAAAGGTCTTACTCACATCTGCTGCGGAGAGCGTGATCACACAGTCGTTCCAAACAGCTGATGCGCTCATACGTGTTTCAGTGTTACTTTCCTCGAAGTGAGCATAGAAGTAATTTAGCTTGTCTGGTAGGCTCGTGTCACTGGGCAGCTCTCGGCTGGGCTTCCCTTTGTAGTCTGTAATAGTTTGCAAGCCCTGCCACATCTGATGAGCATCGGTGCCGGTGTAGTACGATTCAATCATAGTCCTGTATTGACGCTTTGCCTGTTTGATGGTTCGTCTGAGGACATAGCAGGATTTATTATAAGCTTCCGGGTTAGAGTCACGCCCCTTTAAAGCGGCAGCTCTACCCTTTAGCTCAGTGTGGATGTTGCTTGTTCTGCATGGCTTCTGGTTGGGGTATGTACGTATGGTCACTGTGGGGAAGGCGTCATCGATGCACTTATTGATGAAGCCAGTGACTGATGTGGTGTACTCCTTAATGCCATCGGAAGAATCCCGGGACATATTCCAGTCTGCTAGCAAAACAGTCCTGTAGTTTAGCATCTGCTTCATCTGACTGCTTTCATATTGACAGAGTCGCTGGTGCTTCCTGCTTTAGTTTTTGCTTGTAAGCAGGAATCAGGATGGAATTATGGTCAGATTTGCCAAATGGAGGGTGAGGGAGAGCTTTGTATGCATCTCTGTGTGTAGAGTAAAGGTGGTCCAGAGTTTTCTTTCCCTCTGGTTGCACATTTAACATGCTGATAGAAATGAGGTAAAACGGATTCAAGTTTCCTTTCATTAAATTCCGCGGCCACTAGGTGTCCCCCCTCTGGATAAGTGTTTTCCTGTTTGCTTATGGCCGTATTTAGCTCATTGGTCTTAGTAACAGCATCGGTTTGTGGTGATAAATAGACGGCTACAAAGAATATAGATAAACTCTCTTGGTAAATAATGTGGTCTACAGCTTATCATCAGAAACTCTACCTCAGGCGAGCAAAACCTCAAGACCTCCTTAGATTTCGTGCACCAGCAGTTGTTTACAAATATACATAGACCTCCGCCCCGTGTCTTACCAGAAGCCGGTGGTCTATCCTGCTGATAGTGTTTAACCTGCCAGCTGTATGTTATTAATGTCGTTGTTTAGCCACGACTGTGAAACATAAGGTAGTACAGTTTTTAATGTCCCGTTTGTAGGATAAACGTGATCGTAGTTCGTCTATTTTATTTTCCCTTGATTGTACGTTGGCTAATAGGACCGATGGTAAAGGGAGATTAATCGCTCGCCGTCGGATCCTTACAAGGCACCCAGACCTTCGTCCCCGATATCTCCGTCTCTTTCTCCTGCGAATGATGGGGATGGGGCCATGTCGGGCGTCTGAAGTAAATCCTACCCGTCCGACTCGTTAAAGAAAAAGGTTTCCTCCAGTACGGGTTGAGTAATCGCTGTCCTGATATCTAGAAGCTCTTTGTCTAATCCTAGGTGAGTAATCGCTGTCCTGATATCTAGAAGCTCTTTGTCTAATCCTAGGTGAGTGATCGCTGTCCTGATATCTAGAAGCTCTTTTCAGTCATAAGACACGGTGGCAGAAACATTATGTTCAAGCTAAGTTACAAATAACGCAAAAAACACGCACAATGGCACAGTTGGTTAGGAGATCGTAAAACGGCAGCCATCTCCTCCGGTGCCGAAACTCATTGCTTATGGAACCAAATACTAAACTTTTGAGTATTACAAATAGAAGTGAATTTGTCCGAAGATTTTTGGTCCTCTAAATTGGGGGGGGGACTATGTACAAAAAGTGGTGTAGTTTCTAGACGATTCACCCGATATGGATGGAAATACCCTCAGATTAGAGCTTGATATCTACACTTTAACCTCGTAGTAAATGTATAATTTAAAATCCAAAGTGCTGGAGTACAGAGCCAAAATAACAACAAATAAATCACTGTCCCAATACTTTTGGAGAGCTCTGTATTATTGAATGAGTGTGTGTCTGTTCTATTTTTGACATGGTCAGTATTGTGATAACCAAACATGGAGGCAGCCAGAGGATCATTGAGGTGATGTCTTTTTCAGGGAATCAGATCTGTGTGTGTGTGTGTGGGGGGACTCCCAGGGAGAGGCTCCCAGGGAGAGGCAGGGGCCTGAGGGCAGATAGAGTGTAGGGTGGCTGGGTGAATTGGAGCCAGTCTCACACATTCCTGCTCCATGCCTGTATATGGCCATACACCAGGACCAGTCTGTCTCTATGATGTTTTCCTAATTCAATACAGCCAATCAAACGTTTAGAGGAAATTCAAGTTGGCTTTGATGTCCATTCTGACAAAAATAGTTTCTCTGTTTTCATCCGTCTGTCTGACCTGCCGTAGTATCGTAGTATCTCTAGCGACTCTAGTTGTTTCATAGTAGAAACCCAGTTTCTAATAGAAACATTAAACTGGCTGTTATTGTGCTTTATGGTCCTCTAGCCACGGTCCCCTAGCCACGGTCCCCTAGCCACGGTCCCCTAGCCACGGTCCCCTAGCCACGGTCCCCTAGTCACGGTCCTCTAGCCACGGTCCCCTAGCCACGGTCCCTAGCCACGGTCCCCTAGCCACGGTCCCCTAGCCGAGGTCCCCTAGCCACGGTCCCCTAGCCGAGGTCCTCTAGCCGAGGTCCTCTAGCGAGGTCCTCTAGCCACGGTCCTCTAGCCACGGTCCCCTAGTCACGGTCCTCTAGCCACGGTCCTCTAGTCACGGTCCTCTAGCCACGGTCCTCTAGCCACGGTCCCCTAGCCACGGTCCCTAGCCACGGTCCTCTAGCCGAGGTCCTCTAGCCAGGTCCTCTAGCCACGGTCCTCTAGCCACGGTCCTCTAGCCACGGTCCTCTAGTCACGGTCCTCTAGCCACGGTCCTCTAGCCACGGTCCTCTAGTCACGGTCCTCTAGCCACGGTCCTCTAGCCACGGTCCTCTAGCCACGGTCCTCTAGCCACGGTCCTCTAGCCACGGTCCCCTAGCCACGGTCCTCTAGCCACGGTCCCCTAGCCACGGTCCCCTAGCCACGGTCCCCTAGCCACGGTCCTCTTGCCATGGTTCTCATTAATAACATGGTTGTATAGAGGGGTACTGAGGGGCATCATTAATAACATGGTTGTATAGAGGATATAACATGGTTGGGTAGAGGATAGAGGGGTACTGAGGGGAATCATTAATAACATGGTTGGATAGAGGATAGAGGGGTACTGAGGGGAATCATTAATAAGATGGTTGGATAGAGGTGTCCTGAGGAGAATCATTAATAACATGGTTGGATAGAGGATAGAGGGGTACTGAGGGGAATCATTAATAAGATGGTTGGATAGAGGTGTCCTGAGGAGAATCATTAATAACATGGTTGGATAGAGGATAGAGGGGTACTGAGGGGCATCATTAATATCATGGTTGTATAGAGGGGTACTGAGGGGCATCATTAATAACATGGTTGGATAGAGGATAGAGGGGTACTGAGGGGCACCATTAATAACATGGTTGTATAGAGGGGTACTGAGGGGCATCATTAATAGCATGGTTGTATAGAGGATATAACATGGTTGGGTAGAGGATAGATGGGTACTGAGGGGAATCATTGATAACATGGTTGGATAGAGGTGTCCTGAAGGGAATCATTAATAACATGGTTGGATAGAGGGGTACTGAGGGGCATCATTAATAACATGGTTGTATAGAGGGGTACTGAGGGGCATCATTAATAACATGGTTGTATAGAGGATAGAGGGGTACTGAGGGGCATCATTAATAACATGGTTGGATAGAGGATAGAGGGGTACTGAGGGGCATAATTAATAACATGGTTGTATAGAGGGGTACTGAGGGCACTTACCCTACAGTGTGACCACCTCCATTATGACTCTGTTCCCTAGACTACAGTCTGACCTCCATTATGGCTCTGTCCCCTAGACCACAGTCTGACCACCTCCATTATGACTCTGTTCCCTAGACTACAGACTGACCACCTCCATTATGACTCTGTTCCCTAGACTACAGTCTGACCATCTCCATTATGACTCTGTCCCCCAGACTACAGTCTGACCACCTCCATTATGACTCTGTCCCCTAGACTACAGTCTGACCACCTCCATTATGACTCTGTTCCCTAGACTATAGTCTGACCACCTCCATTATGACTCTGTCCCCTAGACTACAGTCTGACCACCTCCATTATGACTCTGTTCCCTAGACTACAGTCTGACCACCTCCATTATGGCTCTGTTCCCTAGACTACAGTCTGACCTCCAGTATGGCTCTGTCCCCTAGACTGCAGTCTGACTACCTCCATTATGGCTCTGTTCCCTAGACTACAGACTGACCACCTCCATTATGGCTCTGTTCCCTAGACTACAGTCTGACCACCTCCATTATGACTCTGTCCCCCAGACTACAGTCTGACCACCTCCATTATAACTCTTTCCCCTAGACTACAGTCTACCACTTCCATTATGGCTCTGTTCCCTAGACTACAGTCTGACCTCCATTATGGCTCTCTCCCCTAGACCACAGTCTGACCACCTCCATTATGACTCTGTTCCCTAGACTACAGTCTGAACTCCATTATGGCTCTGTCCCCTAGACTACAGTCTGACCTCCTCCATTATGGCTCAGCCCCCTAGACTACAGTCTGACCACCTCCATTATGGCTCTGTTCCCTAGACTACAGTCTGACCACCTCCATTATGGCTCTGTTCCCTAGACTACAGTCTGACCACCTCCATTATGGCTCTGTTCCCTAGACTACAGTCTGACCACTTCCATTATGGCTCTGTTCCCTAGACTACAGTCTGACCACCTCCATTATGGCTCTGTTCCCTAGACTACAGTCTGACCTCCTCCATTATGGCTCTGTTCCCTAGACTACAGTCTGACCACTTCCATTATGGCTCTGTTCCCTAGACTACAGTCTGACCACCTCCATTATGGCTCTGTTCCCTAGACTACAGTCTGACCTCCTCCATTATGGCTCTGTTCCCTAGACTACAGTCTGACCTCCTCCATTATGGCTCTGTTCCCTAGACTACAGTCTGACCTCCTCCATTATGACTCTTTCCCCTAGACCACAGTCTGACCACCTCCATTATGGCTTTGTTCCCTAGACTACAGTCTGACCACCTCCATTATGACTCTGTCCCCTAGACTACAGTCTGACCACCTCCATTATGACTCTGTCCCCTAGACTACAGTCTGACCACCTCCATTATGACTCTGTCCCCTAGACTACAGACTGACCACCTCCATTATGGCTCTGTTCCCTAGACTACAGTCTGACCACCTCCATTATGACTCTTTCCCCTAGACCACAGTCTGACCACCTCCATTATGGCTTTGTTCCCTAGACTACAGTCTGACCACCTCCATTATGGCTTTGTTCCCTAGACTACAGTCTGACCACCTCCATTATGACTCTGTTCCCTAGACTACAGTCTGACTACCTCCATTATGGCTCTGTTCCCTAGACTACAGACTGACCACCTCCATTATGGCTCTGTTCCCTAGACTACAGTCTGACCACCTCCATTATGGCTCTGTTCCCTAGACTACAGTCTGACCACCTCCATTATGACTCTGTTCCCTAGACTACAGTCTGACCACCTCCATTATGGCTCTGTTCCCTAGACTACAGTGTGACCACCTCCATTATGGCTCTGTCCCCTAGACTACAGTCTGACCTCCTCCATTATAGTTCTGTCCCCTAGACTACAATCTGACCTCCTCCATTATGGCTCAGCCCCCTAGACTACAGTCTGACCCTAACCCTAAAATACTCAGACCATTCAAAACCAAATTTGGGTATAAATTACTACATTGGGAGAAACATGCCTGTCTCCTAGTCTACTGGCTGTGTTCATTACTACAGAGGGAGAAACACTAGCCAGCAGCTCTATTCTCCTGTTGCATTGTGTGTCTGTCTGGTTAGTCATGTGTTATAGCTAGTAACTGGTATAGAGAGTAGAGGGATGTGTCTGTCTGGTTAGTCATGTGTTATAGCTAGTAACTGGTATAGAGGGATGTGTCTGTCTGGTTAGTCATGTGTTATATCTAGTAACTGGTATAGAGGGATGTGTCTGTCTGGTTAGTCATGTGTTATAGCTAGTAACTGGTATAGAGAGTAGAGGGATGTGTCTGTCTGGTTAGTCATGTGTTATAGCTAGTAACTGGTATAGAGAGTAGAGGGATGTGTCTGTCTGGTTAGTCATGTGTTATAGCTAGTAACTGGTATAGAGGGATGTGTCTGTCTGGTTAGTCATGTGTTATAGCTAGTAACTGGTATAGAGAGTAGAGGGATGTGTCTGTCTGGTTAGTCATGTGTTATATCTAGTAACTGGTATAGAGAGTAGAGGGATGTGTCTGTCTGGTTAGTCATGTGTTATATCTAGTAACTGGTATAGAGGGATGTGTCTGTCTGGTTAGTCATGTGTTATAGCTAGTAACTGGTATAGAGGGATGTGTCTGTCTGGTTAGTCATGTGTTATAGCTAGTAACTGGTATAGAGAGTAGAGGGATGTGTCTGTCTGGTTAGTAATGTGTTATAGCTAGTAACTGGTATAGAGAGTAGAGGGATGTGTCTGTCTGGTTAGTAATGTGTTATAGCTAGTAACTGGTATAGAGAGTAGAGGGATGTGTCTGTCTGGTTAGTAATGTGTTATAGCTAGTAACTGGTATAGAGAGTAGAGGGATGTGTCTGTCTGGTTAGTCATGTGTTATATCTAGTAACTGGTATAGAGAGTAGAGGGATGTGTCTGTCTGGTTAGTCATGTGTTATATCTAGTAACTGGTATAGAGGGATGTGTCTGTCTGGTTAGTCATGTGTTATAGCTAGTAACTGGTATAGAGAGTAGAGGGATGTGTCTGTCTGGTTAGTCATGTGTTATAGCTAGTAACTGGTATAGAGGGATGTGTCTGTCTGGTTAGTCATGTGTTATATCTAGTAACTGGTATAGAGAGTAGAGGGATGTGTCTGTCTGGTTAGTCATGTGTTATATCTAGTAACTGGTATAGAGGGATGTGTCTGTCTGGTTAGTCATGTGTTATAGCTAGTAACTGGTATAGAGAGTAGAGGGATGTGTCTGTCTGGTTAGTCATGTGTTATATCTAGTAACTGGTATAGAGGGATGTGTCTGTCTGGTTAGTCATGTGTTATAGCTAGTAACTGGTATAGAGGGATGTGTTTGTCTGGTTAGTCATGTGTTATAGCTAGTAACTGGTATAGAGGGATGTGTCTGTCTGGTTAGTCATGTGTTATAGCTAGTAACTGGTATAGAGGGATGTGTCTGTCTGGTTAGTCATGTGTTATATCTAGTAACTGGTATAGAGAGTAGAGGGATGTGTCTGTCTGGTTAGTCATGTGTTATAGCTAGTAACTGGTATAGAGAGTAGAGGGATGTGTCTGTCTGGTTAGTCATGTGTTATAGCTAGTAACTGGTATAGAGAGTAGAGGGATGTGTCTGTCTGGTTAGTCATGTGTTATATCTAGTAACTGGTATAGAGAGTAGAGGGATGTATCTGTCTGGTTAGTCATGTGTTATAGCTAGTAACTGGTATAGAGGGATGTGTCTGTCTGGTTAGTCATGTGTTATAGCTAGTAACTGGTATAGAGAGTAGAGGGGGTGTGCGTCTGCTGTCTGCCTTAGAGGGATCACTAACATTTCCAAAACCTCTAGTAACCCCCCTCCCAACCCCCAGGTATAAGGACTACAGAGAGCCTCCATGGTCAGCTGAAGCCTACCAGTTCTCTAAAACCTACTGGGCCGTCCTTGCTGCCAGACTGGCCTTCGTCATCCTGTTCCAGGTATAGTACCACAAATACCAGGGACACCTATGAACATTTAAAAATTACTTTAGTCAGGAGATATTCTGTATGTACAGTACCAGTTTGGACACCTACTAGCCACCCTTTGCCTTGATGAGCTTTGCAAACTCTTGGCGTTCTCTCAACCAGCTTCACCTGGAATGCTTTTCCAACATTCTTGAAGGAGTTCCCACTTTTGCTGAGCACTTGTTGGCTACTTTTCCTTCACTCTGCAGTCCATCTCATCCCATACCATCTCAATTGGGTTGAGGTCAGGTGATTGTGGAGGCCAGGTCATCTGATGCAGCACCATCACTCTCCTTCTTGGTCAAATAGCCCTTACACAGCCTGGAGGTGTGTTGGGTCATTGTCCTGTTGAAAAACAAATGATAGTCCCACTGAACACAAACCAGATGGGATTGAGCATCGTTGCAGAATGCTGTGGTAGCCATGCTGGTTAAGTGTGCCTTGAATTCTAAGTCAATCACTGACCGTATCACCAGCAAAGCACCATCACACCTCCTCCTCTTTGCTTCACGGTTCACCTACTAGTTCACCTACTCTGCGTCTCCCAAAGACACAGTGGTTGGAACCAAAAATCTCAAATTTCTACTCATCGCACCAAAAGGCCAGATTTCAACCAGTCTAATGTCCATTGCTCATGTTTTTTGGCCCAATCAAGTCTCTTCTTCTCATTGGTGTCCTTTAGTAGTGTTTTTTTGCAGCCATGAAGGCCTGATTCACGCAGTCTCCTCTGAACGAATGATGTTGAGGTGTGTCTGTTACTTGAACTCAGTGAAGCATTTATTTGGACTGCAGTCTGAGGCTGGTAACTGAGGCTGGTAACTGAGGCTGGTAACTGAGGCTGGTAACTGAGGCTGGTAACTGAGGCTGGTAACTGAGGCTGGTAACTGAGGCTGGTAACTGAGGCTGGTAACTGAGGCTGGTAACTGAGGCTGGTAACTGAGGCTGGTAACTGAGGCTGGTAACTGAGGCTGGTAACTGAGGCTGGTAACTGAGGCTGGTAACTGAGGCTGGTAACTGAGGCTGGTAACTGAGGCTGGTAACTGAGGCTGGTAACTGAGGCTGGTAACTGAGGCTGGTAACTGAGGCTGGTAACTGAGGCTGGTAACTGAGGCTGGTAACTGAGGCTGGTAACTGAGGCTGGTAACTGAGGCTGGTAACTGAGGCTGGTAACTGAGGCTGGTAACTGAGGCTGGTAACTGAGGCTGGTAACTGAGGCTGGTAACTGAGGCTGGTAACTGAGGCTGGTAACTGAGGCTGGTAACTGAGACTGGTAACCTCTGCAGCAGAGGTAACTCTGGGTCTTCCTTTCCTGTGGCGGTCCTCATGAGAGCCAGTTTCGTAGACCTTGATGGTTTTTGCGACTGCACTTGAAGAAACTTTCAAAGTCCTTTTAAATGTTCTGTATTGACTGACCTTCATGTCTTAAAGTAATGATGGACAGTCATTTCTCTTTGCTTATTTGAGCTGTTCTTGCCATAATATGGTCTTTTACCAAATAGGGCTATCTTCTGTATACCACCCCTACCTTGTCACAACACAACTGATTGTCTCAAACGCATTAAGGAAAGAAGTTCCACAGATTAACTTTTAACAACACCTGTTAATTGAAATGCATTCCAGGTGACTACCTCATGAGGCTGGTTGAGAAAATGCCAGAGTGTGCAAAGCTGTCATCAAGAGCAAGTGTGGCTACTTCGAAGAATCTGAAATACTTTTTGGTTACTACATGATTATACTTTTATTTTATACTTTTTGGTTACTAACCCTAACCCATATGTGTTATTTCATAGTTTTGATGTCTTCACTATTATTCTACAATGTAGAAAATTGTATAAAAACTTTTTTTTTTTTTAAACTTGAATGAGTCGGGTTGTCCAAACTGTTGACTGGTACTGTATGTAATATCAAACTGACTCTGGAACAGTTCCCTGGTACTGTATGTAATATCAAACTGACTCTGGAACAGTTACCTGGTACTGTATATAATATCAAACTGACTCTGGAACAGTTACCTGGTACTGTATGTAATATCAAACTGACTCTGGAACAGTTACCTGGTACTGTATGTAATATCAAACTGACTCTGGAACAGTTACCTGGTACTGTATGTAATATCAAACTGACTCTGGAACAGTTACCTGGTACTGTATGTAATATCAAACTGACTCTGGAACAGTTACCTGGTACTGTATGTAATATCAAACTGACTCTGGAACAGTTACCTGGTATTGTATGTAATATCAAACTGACTCTGGAACAGTTACCTGGTACTGTATGTAATATCAAACTGACTCTGGAACAGTTCCCTGGTACTGTATGTAATATCAAACTGACTCTGGAACAGTTACCTGGTATTGTATGTAATATCAAACTGACTCTGGAACAGTTACCTGGTACAATGATCAGTGTGGTTGGACCACTGTGGTTGTAGTGTGGTTGGACCACTGATCAGTGTGGTTGGACCAATGATCAGTGTGGTTGGACCACTGTGGTTGCAGTGTGGTTAGACCAATGATCAGTGTGGTTGGACCAGTGTGGTTGTATTTTAGTCACAGTGGAGCATTTATCAGATGATTCAGTACATCACCAACCAGTTTAACAAACTCCTGTCTTCTGTTGTCGCTTTGTGCTCCATCCTTCCTTCAATCTCCACCCTGACGTCCATGACGCTGTCTCCATCAGAACCTCGTGATGTTCCTGAGCCTGCTGGTTGCCTGGGTGATCCCAGACGTACCGAAGAACATCAGTGAGCAGCTGAAGAGAGAGAAGACTCTGCTGGTGGACGTGTTCCTCCGGGAGGAGAAGGAGAAGTTCCACCTCCTCCAGAGCCTCTTCTCCTCCAAGGACCAGCCCAGCCAGGGTCACCCCGACACGGCCCACTTCCGTACTCTACCCCTAGGCCTCTCTCAGGGCCTAGGCCAGCCCCCGGGCGGAGAGGGAGGGGAATCCCGGGCGAGATGCAGGGCTGCCAGTTTCAGCCAGTTCACCAGACAGATGTCCATGTCTCCTAGCAACAACGCAGGCCGACAGATGTCCATGTCTCCTAGCAACGACGCCACCCGACACACAGCGGTCTGACACGCTACTGTAGCGGTTGGATACAAACGTTCTTTATCCCCACAGGAGAAGTTCAGACACTAGTGTGGTAGCTACATGGAGTCTGAATGCTGTGATCTCTCACCCATGTAGACTTGGTGTTCTCTTTCTGAAGCAGTGTGATGATGGAACATACTGATCAGGGACTTGTTCTTCTGGCCGGATAATCTACATATTCTTGACCATTGTATGTTAATCTGCATGATGAGAAGTGACTGTATAGTTCCCTTAAGGAAAAACACCTTCAGCCTGACGGCTCTGAGAGAGCTTCCCATGTCTGGAACACACATGGAGCTGCTGTTTACGGTACCTTCACCAATAACCTAAAGACATGGCTAACGGACAGTCAGGTGTGTCAACACCATCCCCCAGCTGTGTAGACCTGCTTTCCATGCTGTCTGCTATACAGTCTTGGCTCTTTTTCTGTCATGCTGTTTGGTTGCTTTTTGTGTTGTTGCTTTCTGTCTGTCTATGTTAAGTGTTACTGGTCATATGTTGCTCTGTCTGTCTGTCTGTCTCTGTCTGTCTATCTGTGTCTGTCTATCTGTGTCTGTCTATCTGTGTCTGTCTATCTGTGTCTGTCTCTGTCTCTGTCTCTGTCTCTGTCTCTGTCTCTGTCTCTGTCTCTGTCTCTGTCACTGGTCATATGTTGCTCTGTCTGTGTTACTGGTCATATGTTGCTCTGTCTGTCTGTGTCTCTGTCTGTCTCTGTCTCTGTCTCTGTCTCTGTCACTGGTCATATGTTGCTCTGTCTGTGTCTCTGGTCATATGTTGCTCTGTCTGTCTGTCTGTGTCTCTCTCTGTCTGTGCGTGTTACTGGTTATATGTTGGTCTGTCTGTCTGTGTCTCTGTCTGTGTTACTGGTCATATGTTGCTCTGTCTGTGTTACTGGTTATATGTTGGTCTGTCTGTGTTACAGGTTATATGTTGGTCTGTCTGTGTTACTGGTTATATGTTGGTCTGTCTGTGTTACAGGTTATATGTTGCTCTGTCTGTCTGTCTCTCTGTCTGTCTGTGTTACTGGTTATATGTTGGTATGTCTGTGTTACTGGTTATATGTCTGTCTGTCTGTGTTACTGGTTATATGTTGGTATGTCTGTGCTTATTTTCTGTCTGTATTGTTATTGGATTTGTTTTTAATAACCTTCCCAGGGACTCTGGTCGAAAATTAACTGGGTAATGTACATGTTGAGGTCCAGAGTGTATAACTGGGTAATGTACATGTTGAGGTCCAGAGTGTATAACTGGGTAATGTACATGTTGAGGTCCAGAGTGTATAACTGGGTAATGTACATGTTGAGGTCCAGAGTGTATAACTGGGTAATGTACATGTTGAGGTCCAGAGTGTATAACTGGGTAATGTACATGTTGAGGTCCAGAGTGTATAACTGGGTAATGTACATGTTGAGGTCCAGATGTATAACTGGGTAATGTACATGTTGAGGTTCAGATCTTCTTTCACATTTCACAGGTGTTAGCATCTTTCACATTTCACAAGGGGAGGGGACATTTGGTCCATATTCTTGCCTGTAACATGGAAAGAGAGGGTGGAGCTCTTCGTTCCGGTTCATTCTATCTCTTCTCTTAAAGCCCATGCAGTTGTTGAAAGTGTATTTTTAAATCATCATCATTGTACGGCTAATAAATCACTGTTTATTTCATGAAAATAACGTCAAATATATTTTGGTCATTTATTTCCCTGAGCCTCATTTTGCCATTGAAATGCTCAGTCTGATCATGTGGCCGTGTTGATATAAATGTAATATACAGAGCCCTGATTGGCAGATAGGATGGTCCAGACTTGGGTTTCCCAAACTCGGTGCTGGGGCCCCTTGGGTGGACCTTTTTGGTTTGTCCCCCAGCACTACTCCGCTGATTCAGATAATCACAGCTTGATGATGAGTTGGTTATTTGAATCAGCTGTGTAGTTCAAAAACCACCGTGTGCACCTAAGGGGGGCCCCAGGACTGAGTTTGGGAACCCATGATCTAGACTTTAGAATCTACCCACTTACCCCTTCAAAGTAGGTGGAGACATATCAGAGGAGATTGGTGGCACCTTAATTGGGGAGAACAGGCTCGTATTAACGACTGGTATGGATAACTGGTATGGATAATGGCACCTTAATTGGGGAGAACAGGCTCGTGTTAATGACTGGTACAGATAACTGGTATGGATAATGGCACCTTAATTAGGGAGAACAGGCTCGTGTTAATGACTGGTATGGATAATGGCACCTTAATTAGGGAGGACAGGCTCGTGTTCATAACTGGTATGGATAATGGTTAAGGTTCAGAACAGGCTCGTGTTCACATTTGGTATGGATAATGGCATCTTTCACATTTCACATTGGTATGGATAATGGCCACCTTGCCTGTGATGGAAAGGGTCGCTTTCAGAATAACCTCATTCTATCTCTTCTCTATAAACAGGCAGTTTTGAAAGTGTTTTTAAAAAAGGTATTATCATTATTTTAAATCAGTGTTGTATGTCTTAAAACAACACTGGGAACAATTTTGACGGCATTTATTTCTTTAACCCATCTTTGCATGGTTCTGTAAACTGCTGTGGTTCTGTAACCTTCTACTGCTGTGGTTCTGTAATAACTGCAGTGGTTCTGTAACCCTGATTGCTGTGGTTATGTCATCTTTTACTGTTGTGGTTCTGTAACCTTCAAACTGCAGTGGTTCTGAAACCCCTGCAGTGGTTCTTTAACCTTCTACTGCAGTGGTTCTGTAACCTTCTACTGCAGTGGTTCAGATAATCTACTGCAGTGGTTCTTTAACCTTGATGAGTGGTTCTTTAATCAGCTGCAGTGGTTCAAAACCTTCACTGCAGTGGTTCTGTAACCTTCTACTGCAGTGGTTCTGTAACCTTCTACTGCAGTGGTTCTGTAACCTTCTACTGCAGTGGTTCTGTAACCCTCTACTGCAGTGGTTTTGTAACCTTCTACTGCAGTGGTTCTGTAACCTTTTACTGCAGTGGTTCTGTAACCTTCTACTGCAGAGTTATGTAACATTATACTGCAGTGGATCTGTAACCTTCTCCTGCAGTGGTTATGTAACCTTCTACTGCAGTGGTTCTGTAACCTTCTACTGCACTGCCTCTTTATCCTTCTACTGCCGTGGTTATGTAACCTTCTACTGTAGTGGTTCTGGATACTGCTGGTTCTGTACTGCAGTGGTTCTGGTAACCTTAATACTGCAGTGGAACAACCTCGTGTTACTGCAGTGGTTGGATAATGGCACCTTCTACTGCAGTGGTTCTGTAACCTTCTACTGCAGAGTTATGTAACCGTCTAATGCAGTGGTTCTGTAACCTTCTACTGCAGTGGTTATGTAACCTTTTACTGCAGTGGTTCTGTAACCTTTTACTGCAGTGGTTCTGTAACCCTCTACTGCAGTGGTTCTGTAACCTTCTACTGCAGAGTTATGCAACCTTCTACTGCACTGCTTCTTCAAGCCTCTACTGCAGTGGTTCTGTAACCTTCTACTGCAGTGGAGAACACTGCAGTGGTTCTGTAACTGGTACAGCAGTGGTTCTGATAACCTGGTACTGATAGTGGTTCTGTAACCTTCTATTGCAGTGGTTCTGTAACACTGCAGTGGTTCATAACCTGGTAATGCAGTGGTTCTGTATCCTTCAATGCAGTGGTTCATGTGTTTGATGCAGAGTTATGTAACCCTCTACTGCAGACCATTACCTTACTGCAGTGGTTCCTAACCCTACTGCAGTGGTTCTGTAATGCATGCATGGGCTAAATCAAAATAGGTCTGTAACCTTTTGCAGTGGAATAACCAGACTGCAGTGGTTCTGTAATTCACTGCAGTGGATCATACTGCAGTGGTTCTGTAACCTTCTACTGCAGTGGGCTAATTTCAGGGCCACACAGAGGTCTGTAACCCCAAAACTGCAGTGGTTCTCATTATTTTCAAAGCAGTGGTTCTGTAACCTTCTACTGCAGTGGTTCTGTAACCTTCTACTGCAGTGGTTCTGTAACCTTCTACTGCAGTGGTTCTGTAACCTTCTACTGCAGTGGTTCTGTAACCTTCTACTGCAGTGGTTCTGTAACCTTCTACTGCAGTGGTTCTGTAACCTTCTACTGCAGTGGCTCTGTAACCTTCTACTGCAGTGGTTCTGTAACCTTCTACTGCAGTGGGCTAAATCAAGACCACACAGAGGTCTGTAACCTTCTACTGCTTTTAGTTTAGTTTATTAATTCGACCATTTTTAAAAACAAGAACACATAAAACTTGAAAAAGCAATACTGTATAGTAGGTGTGGCTGTCAGCTGGCCGCCCCCCAGTCCCTGTACCAGGTGAATGTGGCTGACTCGCACAGTGTGCTCCCCTTCCCTCCCAACAGTAACCTGTGGTGGGATGGGTACAGCCTCTAGTGATGTTGCTGTTCCCTTACGAGAACCCAGTTACTCTGGTGTGTTTATCCCATTGAGTGACTAGCATAGTCCCTCAAGCAAAATAGAATGAAGGATAGGCACATTTTATTTCACCTTTATTTAACTAGTTGAGAACAAGTTCTCATTTACAACTGCGACATGGCCAAGATAAAGCAAAGCAGAGCGACACAAACAACAACAGAGTTCCACATGGAATAAACAACACGTACAGTCAATAACACAATAGAAAAGTCTATGTACAGTGTGTCTTATTTATTATTTATTAATACTTATTTTCCACCATAATTTGCAAATAAATTCATTAAAAATCCTACAATGTGATTTTCTGGATTTTTTTTTCTAATTTTGTCTGTCATAGTTGAAGTGTACCTATGATGAAAATTACAGGCCTCTCTCATCTTTTTAAGTTGGAGAACTTGCACAATTGGTGGCTGGCTAAATACTTTTTTGCCCCACTGTGTGTATGGATGTATGTGTATGTATGTATATATTGTAAGTAAGATTGGGGAGATAAGGCAATAAATAGGCCATAGTGGCAAAATAATTACAATATAGCAATTAAACACTGGCGTGATAGATGTGCAGAAGATGAATATGCAAGTAGACATACTGGTATTTATAGGGCCCAGGTATTTAGAGGGGGTTGGGGGCCAGGTATTTATAGGGGTTGGGGGCCCAGGTATTTATAGGGGTTGGGGGGCCCAGGTATTTATAGGGGTTTATAGGGGGGGCCCAGGTATTTATAGGGGTTGGGGGCCCAGGTATTTATAGGGGTTGGGGGCCCAGGTATTTATAGGGGTTGGGGGGCCCAGGTATTTAGAGGGGTTGGGGGCCCAGGTATTTATAGGGGTTGGGGGCCCAGGTATTTATAGGGGTTGGGGGCCCAGGTATTTATAGGGGTTGGGGGCCCAGGTATTTATAGGGGTTGGGGGTTAGGGGGGGCCCAGGTATTTATAGGGGTTGGGGGCCCAGGTATTTATAGGGGTTGGGGGCCCAGGTATTTATAGGGGTTGGGGGCCCAGGTATTTATAGGGGTTGGGGGGCCCAGGTATTTATAGGGGTTGGGGGCCCAGGTATTTATAGGGGTTGGGGGCCCAGGTATTTATAGGGGTTGGGGGGCCCAGGTATTTATAGGGGTTGGGGGCCCAGGTATTTATAGGGGTTGGGGGCCCAGGTATTTATAGGGGTTGGGGGCCCAGGTATTTTAGGGGGGGGCCCAGGTATTTATAGGGGTTGGGGGCCCAGGTATTTATAGGGGTTGGGGGGCCCAGGTATTTATAGGGGTTGGGGGGCCCAGGTATTTATAGGGGTTGGGGGCCCAGGTATTTATAGGGGTTGGGGGGGCCCAGGTATTTATAGGGGTTGGGGGGCCCAGGTATTTATAGGGGTTGGGGGGCCCAGGTATTTATAGGGGTTGGGGGCCCAGGTATTTATAGGGGTTGGGGGCCCAGGTATTTATAGGGGTTGGGGGGGGGCCCAGGTATTTATAGGGGTTGGGGGCCCAGGTATTTATAGGGGTTGGGGGCCCCAGGTATTTATAGGGGTTGGGGGCCCATAGGGGTATTTATAGGGGTTAGGGGGGGGCCCAGGTATTTATAGGGGTTGGGGGCCCAGGTATTTATAGGGGTTGGGGGCCCAGGTATTTATAGGGGTTGGGGGGTTAGGGGGGCCCAGGTATTTATAGGGGTTGGGGGCCCAGGTATTTATAGGGGTTGGGGGCCCAGGTATTTTAGGGGTTGGGGGGTATTTATGGGGGCCCAGGTATTTATAGGGGTTGGGGGCCCAGGTATTTATAGGGGTTGGGGGGCCCAGGTATTTATAGGGGTTGGGGGCCCAGGTATTTATAGGGGTTGGGGGCCCAGGTATTTATAGGGGTTGGGGGGGGGTTGGGGGCCCAGGTATTTATAGGGGTTGGGGGGTTAGGGGGGGGCCCAGGTATTTATAGGGGTTGGGGGCCCAGGTATTTATAGGGGGGTTAGGGGGGGGGCCCAGGTATTTATAGGGGTTGGGGGGCCCAGGTATTTTAGGGGTTGGGGGCCCAGGTATTTATAGGGGTTGGGGGGCCCAGGTATTTATAGGGGTTGGGGGCCCAGGTATTTATAGGGGTTGGGGGCCCAGGTATTTATAGGGGTTGGGGGCCCAGGTATTTATAGGGGTTGGGGGCCCAGGTATTTATAGGGGTTGGGGGCCCAGGTATTTATAGGGGTTGGGGGCCCAGGTATTTATAGGGGTTGGGGGCCCAGGTATTTATAGGGGTTGGGGGCCCAGGTATTTATAGGGGTTGGGGGCCCAGGTATTTATGGGGGGGTTAGGGGGGGGGCCCAGGTATTTATAGGGGGGTTGGGGGCCCAGGTATTTATAGGGGTTGGGGGCCCAGGTATTTATAGGGGTTGGGGGCCCAGGTATTTATAGGGGTTGGGGGGCCCAGGTATTTAGGGGGTTGGGGGGTTGGGGGCCCAGGTATTTGGGGGGGGTATTTATAGGGGTTGGGGGGCCCAGGTATTTATAGGGGTTGGGGGCCCAGGTATTTATAGGGGTTGGGGGCCCAGGTATTTATAGGGGTTGGGGGCCCAGGTATTTATAGGGGTTGGGGGGCCCAGGTATTTATAGGGGTTGGGGGGCCCAGGTATTTATAGGGGTTGGGGGGCCCAGGTATTTATAGGGGTTGGGGCCCAGGTATTTATAGGGGTTGGGGGCCCAGGTATTTTATAGGGGGCCCAGGTATTTATAGGGGGGCCCAGGTATTTATAGGGGTTGGGGGCCCCAGGTATTTATAGGGGTTGGGGGCCCAGGTATTTATAGGGGTTGGGGGCCCAGGTATTTATAGGGGTTGGGGGGCCAGGTATTTTTAGGGGTTGGGGGCCAGGTGGGGGGGCCCAGGTATTTTAGGGGTTGGGGGCCCAGGTATTTATAGGGGGTTGGGGGCCCAGGTATTTATAGGGGGTATTTATAGGGGGGGGGCCCAGGTATTTATAGGGGTTGGGGGGCCCCAGGTATTTATAGGGGTTGGGGGGCCAGGTATTTATAGGGGTTGGGGGCCCCAGGTATTTATAGGGGTTGGGGGCCCAGGTATTTATAGGGGGGGTATTTATAGGGGTTGGGGGCCCAGGTATTTATAGGGGTTGGGGGCCCAGGTATTTATAGGGGTTGGGGGCCCAGGTATTTATAGGGGTTGGGGGCCCCAGGTATTTATAGGGGTTGGGGGGTTAGGGGTTGGGGGCCCCAGGTATTTATAGGGGTTGGGGGGCCCAGGTATTTATAGGGGGTTAGGGGGGGGGCCCAGGTATTTATAGGGGTTGGGGGCCCAGGTATTTTAGGGGTTGGGGGGCCCAGGTATTTATAGGGGGTATTTATAGGGGTTGGGGGGCCCAGGTATTTATAGGGGGGTTAGGGGTTGGGGGCCCAGGTATTTATAGGGGTTGGGGGCCCAGGTATTTATAGGGGTTGGGGGCCCAGGTATTTATAGGGGTTGGGGGGCCAGGTATTTATAGGGGTTGGGGGCCCAGGTATTTATAGGGGGTTGGGGGGGTATTTATAGGGGTTGGGGGCCCAGGTATTTGGGGGGGGTATTTATAGGGGTTGGGGGCCCAGGTATTTATAGGGGTTGGGGGCCCAGGTATTTATAGGGGTTGGGGGCCCCAGGTATTTATAGGGGTTTGGGGGCCCCAGGTATTTATAGGGGTTGGGGGCCCAGGTATTTATAGGGGTTGGGGGGTTAGGGGGGGCCCCAGGTATTTATAGGGTTGGGGGGGGCCCAGGTATTTGTAGGGGGTATTTATAGGGGTTGGGGGCCCAGGTATTTCTAGGGGTTGGGGGCCCAGGTATTTATAGGGGTTGGGGGCCCAGGTATTTATAGGGGTTGGGGGGGCCCAGGTATTTATAGGGGTTGGGGGCCCAGGTATTTATAGGGGTTGGGGGCCCCAGGTATTTATAGGGGGGTTAGGGGGGGCCCCAGGTATTTATAGGGGTTGGGGGCCCAGGTATTTATAGGGGTTGCAGGGGCCAGGTATTTACAGGGGTTGGGGGCCCAGTTATTTATAGGGTTGGGGGAACAGGTATTTATAGGGTTGGGGGTGGGCAGGTATTTGTAGGGGGTATTTATAGGGGTTGGGGGCCCAGGTATTTCTAGGGGTTGGGGGCCCAACTATTATAGGGGTTGGGGGGGTATTTATAGGGGTTGGGGGCCCATTTATATGTATTTATAGGGTTGGGGGGCCCAGGTATTTATAGGGGTTGGGGGGCCCAGGTATTTATAGGGGTTGGGGGGGGTATAGGGGTTGGGGGCCCAAGTATTTATAGGGTTGGGGGCCCAGGTATTTGTGGGGGGGTATTTATAGGGGTTGGGGAGCCCAGGTATTTATAGTGGGGGGGGGGGCCCAGGTATTTATAGGGGTTGGGGGCCCAGGTATTTATAGGGGGTTGGGGGCCCAGGTATTTATAGGGGTTGGGGGCCCAGGTATTTATAGAGGGGTTGGGGGCCCAGGTATTTATAGAGGGTTGGGGGCATGCGCATTACATCCGTGGCACGGCATTACTCTGAAATTCACATCTCGCCCTCTCCTGCCGCCAGAAGGAAGGGTATCCCATTTAGTGACTAGCAGATTCCCTAGCTCATAGAAGAGGGGGAGGAAGAGGGAGGGAAGAAAGGAAGAGAGAAAGTAAATGAGGTGGCGAGGGAGAGGAATGACATGAGAATAAGAGTAGCCCACCAGACTACGATGATGATGATGACTGTGAGATGAGATCATTACTGATTCATGAGGACAGAGGGAACTAGGACAGATTCACAGAGGTCTGATGTATCCTAGCCTGTAACATCACAACTCTGTCAGAACATGCTGCTAGTCAGACTGCCTAATCACTTCACTCTGTTAGCTAGGAGACATTACAACTCTGTATGGGACCTGACTGTCAAGGCACTGAGTTTGGAACAGCCATCCCTCTGGATTAAACCTATCAGAGCAACCCAGCCCTGTAAAATCATAGTGGATTAAACCTATCAGAACAACCCAGCCCTGTGACACCATAGTGGATTAAACCTATCAGAACAACCCAGCCCTGTAACATCATAGTGAATGAAACCTATCAGAACAACCCAGCCCTGTAACATCATAGTGAATGAAACCTATCAGAACAACCCAGCCCTGTAACATCATAGTGAATGAAACCTACAGTGCATTCGTAAAAGACCCTTTGACTTTTTCCATATTTTGTGACATTACACCTTTAATCTAAAATTAAGGGTGTAATGTCTTCATCAATCTAGAGACACTACCCCATAATCACAATGCAAAAACAGGTTTTAAGGAATTTTAGCACATTTTAAAAATGAAAAAAAAAGATACCTTATTTACGTCAGTATTCAGACCCTTTTCTATGAGACTTGAAATTGAGCTCAGGTGCATCCTGTTTCCGTTGATCATCCTTGAGATGTTTCTACAACTTTATTGGAGTCCACCTGTGGCAAATTCAATTGATTGGACATGAATTGTCTATATACGGAGAAAAAAACCAAGCCATCTGTAGAGTTCCGAGACAGGATTGTGTCGAGGCACAGATCTGGGGAAAGGAACCAAAAAATGTCTGCAACATTGAAGGTCTCCAAGACCACAGTGGCCTCCATCATTCTTAAATGGAAGACGTTTGGAACCACCAAGACTCTTCCTAGAGCTGCCCGCCTGGCCAAACTGAGAAATCGGGGAGAAGGGCCTTGGTCAGAGAGGTGACCAAGAACCCGATGGTCACTCTGACAGAGCTCCTCTGTGGAGAACCTTCCAGAAGGACAACCATCTCTGCAGCACTCCACCAATCAGGTCTTTATGGTAGAGTGGCCAAAAGAAAAGCCACTCCTCAGTTAAAGGCACATGACAGCTCGCTTGGAGTTTGCCAAAAGGAATCTAAAGAACTCACACCATGAGAAACAAGATTCTCTGGTCTGATGAAACCAAGATCTAACTCTGAAAATAGCTGTGCAGCAACGCTCCCCATCCAACCTGACAGAGCTTGAGAGGATCTGCAGAGAAGAATGGGAGAAACTCCCCAAATACAGGTGTGGCAAGCATCATACCCAAGAAGACTTAAGGCTGTAATCTCTGCCAAAGGTGCTTCAACAAAGTACTGAGTAAAAGGGTCTGAGTAGTTGTTTTTGCTTTTTCATTATGGAGTATTGTGTGTAGATTTAAAACAATTTATTCCATTTTAGAATAAGGTTGTAACGTAACAAAATGTGGAGAAAGTCCATTAGTCTGAATACTTTTAGAATGCCCTGTATCTATCTGACCCAGATGACAGCAGAACAGAGAAGGAGCAGAACAGGATAATGTAAGGAGAGCCTGTGTTCTGAAGTCACAAACAGCCACCAGGCTGCACTTTCACAGGGTGTCATGTGTTGGCTACACCTCTACATTTCCCTATTGTGTGCGTGTGTGTGTGTGCATGCGTGCTTAAGCCCAGCCTCTGGCACATTCCTGAACCGGCTCCACAAAACTTTGAACTGATTTGTCTCAGGTGATGTTTACTATGTCTCTCTTTCTCTCAATTCAAATTCAATTTACGGGGCATGGGGGACATATGTTAACATTGCCAAAACAAGTGAAATAGATAATAAACAGAAATGAAATAAAATCAAAATGAACAGTAAACATTACACTCACAGAAGTTCCAAAATAATAGAGACATTTCAAATGTCATATGTCTATATACAGTGTTGTAACAATGTGCAAATAGTTCAAGTACAAAAGGGAAAATAAATAAGCATAAATCTGGGTTGTATTTACAATGGTGTTTGTTCTTCACTGGTTGCCCTTTTTGTGGCAACAGGTCACAAATCTTGCTGCTGTGATGACACACTGTGGTGTTTCACCCAGTAGATATGGGAGTTTATCAAAATTGGGTTTGTTTTCTAATTATTTGTGGATCTGTGTAATCTGAGGGAAATATGTGTCTCTAATATGGTCATACATTTGGCAGGAGGTTAGGAAGTGTGCACATAGCCTGTCTCCCTTGAGAGTCAGGTCTCCCTACGACAGCCTTTCTCAATAGCAAGGCTATGCTCACTGAGTCTGTACAGTCAAAAGGATTTCCTTCATTTAGGGCCAGTCACAGTGGACAGGTATTCTGCCACTGTGTTCTCTCTGTTTAGGGTCAGTCACAGTGGACAGGTATTCTGCTACTGTGTTCTCTCTGTTTAGGGTCAGTCACAGTGGACAGGTATTCTGCTACTGTGTACTCTCTGTTTAGGGTCAGTCACAGTGGACAGGTATTCTGCTACTGTGTTCTCTCTGTTTAGGGTCAGTCACAGTGGACAGGTATTCTGCTACTGTGTACTCTCTGTTTAGGGTCAGTCACAGTGGTCAGGTATTCTGCTACTGTGTACTCTCTGTTTAGGGCCAAATAGCATTCTAGTTTGCTCTGTTTTTTGTTCTTTCCAATGTGTCAAGTAATTATCTTTTTGTTTTCTCATGATTTGTTTGGGTCTAATTGTGCTGCTGTCCTGGGGCTCTGTAGGGTGTGTTTGTGTTTGTGAACAGAGCCCCAGGACCAGCTTGCTTAGGGGACTCTTCTCCAGGTTCATCTCACTGTAGGTGATGACTTTGTCATGGAAGGTTTGGGAATCGCTTCCTTTTAGGTGGTTGTAGAATATAACGGCTCTTTTCTGGATTTTGCTAATTAGCGAGAATTAGCCTAATTCACTGCATGTATTATTTGGCGTTTTACGTTGTACACAGGATATTTTTGCAGAATTATGCGTGCAGAGTCTCAATTTGGTGTTTGTCCCATTTTGTGAATTCTTGGTTGGTGAGCGGACCCCAGACCTCACAACCATAAAGGGCAATGGGTTCTATCGCTGATTCAAGTGTTTTTTGCCAGATTTCTGTGTAGAATTTATGTTCCTTCGATGGCATAGAAGGCCCTTCTTACCTTGTCTCTCAGATCGTTCACAGCTTTGTGGAAGTTACCTGTGGCGTTGATGATTAGGCCAAGGTATGTATAGTCTTTTGTGTGCTCTAGGGCAATGGTGTCGAGATGGAATTTGTATTCGTGTTCCTGGTAACTGGACATTTTTGGAACACCATTATTTTTGTCTTACTGAGATTCACTGTCAGGGCCCAGGTCTGACGGAATCTGTGCATAAGATCTAGGTGCTGCTGTAGGCCCTACTTGGTTGGGGACAGAAGCACCAGATCATCAGCAAACAGTAGACATTTGACTTCAGATTCTAGTAGGGTGAGGCCGGGTGCTGCAGACTGTTCTAGCGCTCTCGCCAATTCGTTGATATATATATGTTGAGGAGGGTGGGGCTTAAGCTGCATCCCTGTCTCACCCCACGAACCTGTGGAAATAAATGTTTTTTTGGGCCATTTTATCTGCACAAATGTTGTTTTTGTAAATGGATTTTATAATGATGTATGTTTTTCCCCCAACACCACTTTCCATCAATTTGTATAGCAGATCCTCTTGCCAAATTGAGTCAAAAGCCTTGAAATCATGAGAAGACTTTGCCTTTGTTTTGGTTTGTTTGTCAATTAGGATGTGCAGCGTGAATATGTGTCCTGTCGTAGAGTCATTTCATAAAAAGCCAATTTGGCATTTGCTCAGTACATTGCTTGAAATGTAGGAGTCTGATTTGAATGATAATGCAGAGGATTTTCCCAAGGTTGCTGTTGACGGATATCCCACGGTAGTTATTGGGGTCAAATTTGTCTCCACTTTTGTGTATTGGGGTTAAAAGTCCTTGGTTCTAAATATTGGGAAAGTTGCCAGAGCTGAGAATGATGTTAAAGAGTTTAAGTACAGCCAATTGGAATTTGTGGTCTGTATATTTAATCAATTCAGAACGTCATTCAATGTAATTGTTGAATGCAGTGGGATCTGGTAGTCTTTAATAGTTGATTCTAGGATTTGTATTTGATCATGTATATGTTTTTGCTGTTTGTTCTTTGCTATAGAGCCAAAAATATTGGAGAAGCGGTTTATCCATACATCTCCGTTTTGAATAGATAACTCTTCTTGATGTTGTTTGTTTCGAGTTTTCCAATTTTCTCAGAAGTGGTTAGATTCTATGGATTTTTCAAATACATGAAGCTGATTTCTGAAAAAGCTGTTCATTCTTTTTCTGTTTGGTTTCAGTGGTTCACTATAAGGTAAAGGCTCAGGTTTTCTGGGTCTCTGTCTTTCTTAGGTTATTGCGTTCTTCATCAAACCATTTTTCATTGTCTCTTTCTCTCTCTTTCCTTCTGCCTCTCCAGCCCCCCCAATCAGGATTCATCTGAACAGAGTAGTGGTTGTTTAGACAGGAAAGAGACCAGTATGTCATTCTCTGGATAGAGTTAGTGTAATGGAGGACAGGAGAGAGACCAGTATGTCATTCTCTGGATAGAGTTAGTGTAATGGAGGACAGGAGAGAGACCAGTATGTCATTCTCTGGATAGAGTTAGTATAATGGAGGGTTAGACAGGAGAGAGACCAGTATGTCATTCTCTGGATAGAGTCATTCTCTTAGTAATGGAGGACAGGAGAGAGACCAGTATGTCATTCTCTGGATAGAGTTAGTGTAATGGAGGACAGGAGAGAGACCAGTATGTCATTCTCTGGATAGAGTTAGTGTAATGGAGGACAGGAGAGAGACCAGTATGTCATTCTCTGGATAGAGTTAGTGTAATGGAGGACAGGAGAGAGACCAGTATGTCATTCTCTGGATAGAGTTAGTGTAATGGAGGGGACAGGAGAGAGACCAGTATGTCATTCTCTGGATAGAGTTAGTGTAATGGAGGACAGGAGAGAGACCAGTATGTCATTCTCTGGATAGAGTTAGTGTAATGGAGGACAGGAGAGAGACCAGTATGTCATTCTCTGGATAGAGTTAGTGTAATGGAGGACAGGAGAGAGACCAGTATGTCATTCTCTGGATAGAGTTAGTGTAATGGAGGACAGGAGAGAGACCAGTATGTCATTCTCTGGATAGAGTTAGTGTAATGGAGGACAGGAGAGAGACCAGTATGTCATTCTCTGGATAGAGTTAGTGTAATGGAGGACAGGAGAGAGACCAGTATGTCATTCTCTGGATAGAGTTAGATTAATGGAGGACAGGAGAGAGACCAGTATGTCATTCTCTGGATAGAGTTAGTGTAATGGAGGACAGGAGAGAGACCAGTATGTCATTCTCTGGATAGAGTTAGTGTAATGGAGGGTTAGACAGGAGAGAGACCAGTATGTCATTCTCTGGATAGAGTTAGTGTAATGGAGGACAGGAGAGAGACCAGTATGTCATTCTCTGGATAGAGTTAGTGTAATGGAGGACAGGAGAGAGACCAGTATGTCATTCTCTGGATAGAGTTAGTGTAATGGAGGACAGGAGAGAGAACAGTATGTCATTCTCTGGATAGAGTTAGTGTAATGGAGGACAGGAGAGAGACCAGTATGTCATTCTCTGGATAGAGTTAGAGTAATGGAGGACAGGAGAGAGACCAGTATGTCATTCTCTGGATAGAGTTAGTGTAATGGAGGACAGGAGAGAGACCAGTATGTCATTCTCTGGATAGAGTTAGTGTAATGGAGTTAGACAGGAGAGAGACCAGTATGTCATTCTCTGGATAGAGTTAGTGTAATGGAGGACAGGAGAGAGACCAGTATGTCATTCTCTGGATAGAGTTAGTGTAATGGGGGACAGGAGAGAGACCAGTATGTCATTCTCTGGATAGAGTTAGTGTAATGGAGACAGGAGAGAGACCAGTATGTCATTCTCTGGATAGAGTTAGTGTAATGGAGGACAGGAGAGAGACCAGTATGTCATTCTCTGGATAGAGTTAGTGTAATGGAGGACAGGAGAGAGACCAGTATGTCATTCTCTGGATAGAGTTAGTGTAATGGAGGGTTAGACAGGAGAGAGACCAGTATGTCATTCTCTGGATAGAGTTAGTGTAATGGAGGACAGGAGAGAGACCAGTATGTCATTCTCTGGATAGAGTTAGTGTAATGGAGGGTTAGACAGGAGAGAGACCAGTATGTCATTCTCTGGATAGAGTTAGTGTAATGGAGGACAGGAGAGAGACCAGTATGTCATTCTCTGGATAGAGTTAGTGTAATGGAGGACAGGAGAGAGACCAGTATGTCATTCTCTGGATAGAGTTAGTGTAATGGAGGACAGGAGAGAGACCAGTATGTCATTCTCTGGATAGAGTTAGTGTAATGGAGGACAGGAGAGAGACCAGTATGTCATTCTCTGGATAGAGTTAGTGTAATGGAGGACAGGAGAGAGACCAGTATGTCATTCTCTGGATAGAGTTAGTGTAATGGAGGACAGGAGAGAGACCAGTATGTCATTCTCTGGATAGAGTTAGTGTAATGGAGGACAGGAGAGAGACCAGTATGTCATTCTCTGGATAGAGTTAGTGTAATGGAGGACAGGAGAGAGACCAGTATGTCATTCTCTGGATAGAGTTAGTGTAATGGAGCGTTAGACAGGAGAGAGACCAGTATGTCATTCTCTGGATAGAGTTAGTGTAATGGAGGACAGGAGAGAGACCAGTATGTCATTCTCTGGATAGAGTTAGTGTAATGGTTGGTTAGACAGGAGAGAGACCAGTATGTCATTCTCTGGATATAGTTAGTGTAATGGAGGACAGGAGAGAGACCAGTATGACATTCTCCTGATAGTTATTGTAATGGAGGACAGGAGAGAGACCAGTATGTCATTCTCTGGATAGAGTTAGTGTAAAGGAGGACAGGAGAGAGACCAGTATGTCATTCTCTGGATAGAATTAGTGTAATGGAGGACAGGAGAGAGACCAGTATGCCATTCTCTGGATAGAGTTAGTGTAATGGAGGACAGGAGAGAGACCAGTATGTCATTCTCTGGATAGAGTTAGTGTAATGGAGGACAGGAGAGAGATCAGTATGTCATTTTCTGGATAGAGTTAGTGTAATGGAGGACACGAGAGAGACCAGTATGTCATTCTCTGGATAGAGTTAGTGTAATGGAGGACAGGAGAGAGACCAGTATGTCATTCTCTGGATAGAGTTAGTGTAATGGAGGACAGGAGAGAGACCAGTATGTCATTCTCTGGATAGAGTTAGTGTAATGGAGGACAGGAGAGAGACCAGTATGTCATTCTCTGGATAGAGT
Organism: Oncorhynchus tshawytscha; assembly: GCF_018296145.1. Classification (NCBI taxonomy): domain Eukaryota; kingdom Metazoa; phylum Chordata; class Actinopteri; order Salmoniformes; family Salmonidae; genus Oncorhynchus; species Oncorhynchus tshawytscha. The sequence continues at coordinate 150,095 of NW_024609696.1, forward strand.
TAGTGTAATGGAGGACAGGAGAGAGACCAGTATGTCATTCTCTGGATAGAGTTAGTGTAATGGAGGACAGGAGAGAGACCAGTATGTCATTCTCTGGATAGAGTTAGTGTAATGGAGGACAGGAGAGAGACCAGTATGTCATTCTCTGATAGAGTTAGTGTAATGGAGGGTTAGACAGGAGAGAGACCAGTATGTCATTCTCTGATAGAGTTAGTGTAATGGAGGACAGGAGAGAGACCAGTATGTCATTCTCTGGATAGAGTTAGTGTAATGGAGGACAGGAGAGAGACCAGTATGTCATTCTCTGGATAGAGTTAGTGTAATGGAGGACAGGAGAGAGACCAGTATGTCATTCTCTGGATAGAGTTAGTGTAATGGAGGACAGGAGAGAGAACCAGTATGTCATTCTCTGGATAGAGTTAGTGTAATGGAGGACAGGAGAGAGACCAGTATGTCATTCTCTGGATAGAGTTAGTGTAATGGAGGACAGGAGAGAGACCAGTATGTCATTCTCTGGATAGAGTTAGTGTAATGGAGGACAGGAGAGAGACCAGTATGTCATTCTCTGGATAGAGTTAGTGTAATGGAGGACAGGAGAGAGAACAGTATGACATTCTCTGGATAGAGTTAGTGTAATGGAGGGTTAGACAGGAGAGAGACCAGTATGTCATTCTCTGGATAGAGTTAGTGTAATGGAGGACAGGAGAGAGACCAGTATGTCATTCTCTGGATAGAGTTAGTGTAATGGAGGACAGGAGAGAGACCAGTATGTCATTCTCTGGATAGAGTTAGTGTAATGGAGGACAGGAGAGAGACCAGTATGTCATTCTCTGGATAGAGTTAGTGTAATGGAGGACAGGAGAGAGACCAGTATGTCATTCTCTGGATAGAGTTAGTGTAATGGAGGACAGGAGAGAGACCAGTATGTCATTCTCTGGATAGAGTTAGTGTAAATGGAGACAGGAGAGAGACCAGTATGTCATTCTCTGGATAGAGTTAGTGTAATGGAGGACAGGAGAGAGACCAGTATGTCATTCTCTGGATAGAGTTAGTAATGGAGGGTAATGGAGACAGGAGAGAGACCAGTATGTCATTCTCTGGATAGAGTTAGTGTAATGGAGGACAGGAGAGAGACCAGTATGTCATTCTCTGGATAGAGTTAGTGTAATGGAGGACAGGAGAGTCAGACCAGTATGTCATTCTCTGGATAGAGTTAGTGTGTAATGGAGGACAGGAGAGAGACCAGTATGTCATTCTCTGGATAGAGTTAGTGTAATGGAGGACAGGAGAGAGACCAGTATGTCATTCTCTGGATAGAGTTAGTGTAATGGAGGACAGGAGAGAGACCAGTATGTCATTCTCTGGATAGAGTTAGTGTAATGGAGGACAGGAGAGAGACCAGTATGTCATTCTCTGGATAGAGTTAGTGTAATGGAGGACAGGAGAGAGACCAGTATGTCATTCTCTGGATAGAGTTAGTGTAATGGAGGACAGGAGAGAGACCAGTATGTCATTCTCTGGATAGAGTTAGTGTAATGGAGGACAGGAGAGAGACCAGTATGTCATTCTCTGGATAGAGTTAGTGTAATGGAGGACAGGAGAGAGACCAGTATGTCATTCTCTGGATAGAGTTAGTGTAATGGAGGACAGGAGAGAGACCAGTATGTCATTCTCTGGATAGAGTTAGTGTAATGGAGGACAGGAGAGAGACCAGTATGTCATTCTCTGGATAGAGTTAGTGTAATGGAGGACAGGAGAGAGACCAGTATGTCATTCTCTGGATAGAGTTAGTGTAATGGAGGACAGGAGAGAGACCAGTATGTCATTCTCTGGATAGAGTTAGTGTAATGGAGGACAGGAGAGAGACCAGTATGTCATTCTCTGGATAGAGTTAGTGTAATGGAGGACAGGAGAGAGACCAGTATGTCATTCTCTGGATAGAGTTAGTGTAATGGAGGACAGGAGAGAGACCAGTATGTCATTCTCTGGATAGAGTTAGTGTAATGGAGGACAGGAGAGAGACCAGTATGTCATTCTCTGGATAGAGTTAGTGTAATGGAGGACAGGAGAGAGACCAGTATGTCATTCTCTGGATAGAGTTAGTGTAATGGAGGACAGGAGAGAGACCAGTATGTCATTCTCTGGATAGAGTTAGTGTAATGTATGTCATGGAGAGTTAGTGTAATGGACAGGAGAGAGACCAGTATGTCATTCTCTGGATAGAGTTAGTGTAATGGAGGACAGGAGAGAGACCAGTATGTCATTCTCTGGATAGAGTTAGTGTAATGGAGGACAGGAGAGAGACCAGTATGTCATTCTCTGGATAGAGTTAGTGTAATGGAGGACAGGAGAGAGACCAGTATGTCATTCTCTGGATAGAGTTAGTGTAATGGAGGGGACAGGAGAGAGACCAGTATGTCATTCTCTGGATAGAGTTAGTGTAATGGAGGACAGGAGAGAGACCAGTATGTCATTCTCTGGATAGAGTTAGTGTAATGGAGGACAGGAGAGAGACCAGTATGTCATTCTCTGGATAGAGTTAGAGTAATGGAGGACAGGAGAGAGACCAGTATGTCATTCTCTGGATAGAGTTAGTGTAATGGAGGACAGGAGAGAGACCAGTATGTCATTCTCTGGATAGAGTTAGTGTAATGGAGGGTTAGACAGGAGAGAGACCAGTATGTCATTCTCTGGATAGAGTTAGTGTAATGGAGGACAGGAGAGAGACCAGTATGTCATTCTCTGGATAGAGTTAGTGTAATGGAGGACAGGAGAGAGACCAGTATGTCATTCTCTGGATAGAGTTAGTGTAATGGAGGACAGGAGAGAGACCAGTATGTCATTCTCTGGATAGAGTTAGTGTAATGGAGGACAGGAGAGAGACCAGTATGTCATTCTCTGGATAGAGTTAGTGTAATGGAGGACAGGAGAGAGACCAGTATGTCATTCTCTGGATAGAGTTAGTGTAATGGAGGACAGGAGAGAGACCAGTATGTCATTCTCTGGATAGAGTTAGTGTAATGGAGGACAGGAGAGAGACCAGTATGTCATTCTCTGGATAGAGTTAGTGTAATGGAGGACAGGAGAGAGACCAGTATGTCATTCTCTGGATAGAGTTAGTGTAATGGAGGACAGGAGAGAGACCAGTATGTCATTCTCTGGATAGAGTTAGTGTAATGGAGGACAGGAGAGAGACCAGTATGTCATTCTCTGGATAGAGTTAGTGTAATGGAGGACAGGAGAGAGACCAGTATGTCATTCTCTGGATAGAGTTAGTGTAATGGAGGACAGGAGAGAGACCAGTATGTCATTCTCTGGATAGAGTTAGTGTAATGGAGGACAGGAGAGAGACCAGTATGTCATTCTCTGGATAGAGTTAGTGTAATGGAGGACAGGAGAGAGACCAGTATGTCATTCTCTGGATAGAGTTAGTGTAATGGAGGACAGGAGAGAGACCAGTATGTCATTCTCTGGATAGAGTTAGTGTAATGGAGGACAGGAGAGAGACCAGTATGTCATTCTCTGGATAGAGTTAGTGTAATGGAGGACAGGAGAGAGACCAGTATGTCATTCTCTGGATAGAGTTAGTGTAATGGAGGACAGGAGAGAGACCAGTATGTCATTCTCTGGATAGAGTTAGTGTAATGGAGGACAGGAGAGAGACCAGTATGTCATTCTCTGGATAGAGTTAGTGTAATGGAGGACAGGAGAGAGACCAGTATGTCATTCTCTGGATAGAGTTAGTGTAATGGAGGACAGGAGAGAGACCAGTATGTCATTCTCTGGATAGAGTTAGTGTAATGGAGGACAGGAGAGAGACCAGTATGTCATTCTCTGGATAGAGTTAGTGTAATGGAGGACAGGAGAGAGACCAGTATGTCATTCTCTGGATAGAGTTAGTGTAATGGAGGACAGGAGAGAGACCAGTATGTCATTCTCTGGATAGAGTTAGTGTAATGGTTGGTTAGACAGGAGAGAGACCAGTATGTCATTCTCTGGATAGAGTTAGTGTAATGGAGGACAGGAGAGAGACCAGTATGTCATTCTCTGGATAGAGTTAGTGTAATGGAGGACAGGAGAGAGACCAGTATGTCATTCTCTGGATAGAGTTAGTGTAATGGAGGACAGGAGAGAGACCAGTATGTCATTCTCTGGATAGAGTTAGTGTAATGGAGGACAGGAGAGAGACCAGTATGTCATTCTCTGGATAGAGTTAGTGTAATGGAGGACAGGAGAGAGACCAGTATGTCATTCTCTGGATAGAGTTAGTATAATGGAGGGTTAGACAGGAGAGAGACCAGTATGTCATTCTCTGGATAGAGTTAGTGTAATGGAGGACAGGAGAGAGAACAGTATGACATTCTCTGGATAGAGTTAGTGTAATGGAGGGTTAGACAGGAGAGAGACCAGTATGTCATTCTCTGGATAGAGTTAGTGTAATGGAGGACAGGAGAGAGACCAGTATGTCATTCTCTGGATAGAGTTAGTGTAATGGAGGACAGGAGAGAGACCAGTATGTCATTCTCTGGATAGAGTTAGTGTAATGGAGGGTTAGACAGGAGAGAGACCAGTATGTCATTCTCTGGATAGAGTTAGTGTAATGGAGGACAGGAGAGAGACCAGTATGTCATTCTCTGGATAGAGTTAGTGTAATGGAGGACAGGAGAGAGACCAGTATGTCATTCTCTGGATAGAGTTAGTGTAATGGAGGACAGGAGAGAGACCAGTATGTCATTCTCTGGATAGAGTTAGTGTAATGGAGGACAGGAGAGAGACCAGTATGTCATTCTCTGGATAGAGTTAGTGTAATGGAGGACAGGAGAGAGACCAGTATGTCATTCTCTGGATAGAGTTAGTGTAATGGAGGACAGGAGAGAGACCAGTATGTCATTCTCTGGATAGAGTTAGTATAATGGAGGGTTAGACAGGAGAGAGACCAGTATGTCATTCTCTGGATAGAGTTAGTGTAATGGAGGACAGGAGAGAGACCAGTATGTCATTCTCTGGATAGAGTTAGTGTAATGGAGGGTTAGACAGGAGAGAGACCAGTATGTCATTCTCTGGATAGAGTTAGTGTAATGGAGGACAGGAGAGAGACCAGTATGTCATTCTCTGGATAGAGTTAGTGTAATGGAGGACAGGAGAGAGACCAGTATGTCATTCTCTGGATAGAGTTAGTGTAATGGAGGACAGGAGAGAGACCAGTATGTCATTCTCTGGATAGAGTTAGTGTAATGGAGGACAGGAGAGAGACCAGTATGTCATTCTCTGGATAGAGTTAGTGTAATGGAGGACAGGAGAGAGACCAGTATGTCATTCTCTGGATAGAGTTAGTGTAATGGAGGACAGGAGAGAGACCAGTATGTCATTCTCTGGATAGAGTTAGTGTAATGGAGGACAGGAGAGAGACCAGTATGTCATTCTCTGGATAGAGTTAGTGTAATGGAGGACAGGAGAGAGACCAGTATGTCATTCTCTGGATAGAGTTAGTGTAATGGAGGACAGGAGAGAGACCAGTATGTCATTCTCTGGATAGAGTTAGTGTAATGGAGGACAGGAGAGAGACCAGTATGTCATTCTCTGGATAGAGTTAGTGTAATGGAGGACAGGAGAGAGACCAGTATGTCATTCTCTGGATAGAGTTAGTGTAATGGAGGACAGGAGAGAGACCAGTATGTCATTCTCTGGATAGAGTTAGTGTAATGGAGGACAGGAGAGAGACCAGTATGTCATTCTCTGGATAGAGTTAGTGTAATGGAGGACAGGAGAGAGACCAGTATGTCATTCTCTGGATAGAGTTAGTGTAATGGAGGACAGGAGAGAGACCAGTATGTCATTCTCTGGATAGAGTTAGTGTAATGGAGGGAGAGAGACCAGTATGTCATTCTCTGATAGAGTTAGTGTAATGGAGGACAGGAGAGAGACCAGTATGTCATTCTCTGATAGAGTTAGTGTAATGGAGGACAGGAGAGAGACCAGTATGTCATTCTCTGGATAGAGTTAGTGTAATGGAGGACAGGAGAGAGACCAGTATGTCATTCTCTGGATAGAGTTAGTGTAATGGAGGACAGGAGAGAGACCAGTATGTCATTCTCTGGATAGAGTTAGTGTAATGGAGGACAGGAGAGAGACCAGTATGTCATTCTCTGGATAGAGTTAGTGTAATGGAGGACAGGAGAGAGACCAGTATGTCATTCTCTGGATAGAGTTAGTGTAATGGAGGACAGGAGAGAGACCAGTATGTCATTCTCTGGATAGAGTTAGTGTAATGGAGGACAGGAGAGAGACCAGTATGTCATTCTCTGGATAGAGTTAGTGTAATGGAGGACAGGAGAGAGACCAGTATGTCATTCTCTGGATAGAGTTACAGGACAGGAGAGAGACCAGTATGTCATTCTCTGGATAGAGTTAGTGTAATGGAGGACAGGAGAGAGACCAGTATGTCATTCTCTGGATAGAGTTAGTGTAATGGAGGACAGGAGAGAGACCAGTATGTCATTCTCTGGATAGAGTTAGTGTAATGGAGGACAGGAGAGAGACCAGTATGTCATTCTCTGGATAGAGTTAGTGTAATGGAGGACAGGAGAGAGACCAGTATGTCATTCTCTGGATAGAGTTAGTGTAATGGAGGACAGGAGAGAGACCAGTATGTCATTCTCTGGATAGAGTTAGTGTAATGGAGGACAGGAGAGAGACCAGTATGTCATTCTCTGGATAGAGTTAGTGTAATGGAGGACAGGAGAGAGACCAGTATGTCATTCTCTGGATAGAGTTAGTGTAATGGTTGGGACAGGAGAGAGACCAGTATGTCATTCTCTGGATAGAGTTAGTGTAATGGAGGACAGGAGAGAGACCAGTATGTCATTCTCTGGATAGAGTTAGTGTAATGGAGGACAGGAGAGAGACCAGTATGTCATTCTCTGGATAGAGTTAGTGTAATGGAGAGTTAGTTAATGGACAGGAGAGAGACCAGTATGTCATTCTCTGGATAGAGTTAGTGTAATGGAGGACAGGAGAGAGACCAGTATGTCATTCTCTGGATAGAGTTAGTGTAATGGAGGACAGGAGAGAGACCAGTATGTCATTCTCTGATAGAGTTAGTGTAATGGAGGACAGGAGAGAGACCAGTATGTCATTCTCTGGATAGAGTTAGTGTAATGGAGGACAGGAGAGAGACCAGTATGTCATTCTCTGGATAGAGTTAGTGTAATGGAGGACAGGAGAGAGACCAGTATGTCATTCTCTGATAGAGTTATTGTAATGGAGGACAGGAGAGAGACCAGTATGTCATTCTCTGGATAGAGTTAGTGTAATGGAGGACAGGAGAGAGACCAGTATGTCATTCTCTGGATAGAGTTAGTGTAATGGAGGACAGGAGAGACCAGTATGTCATTCTCTGGATAGAGTTAGTGTAATGGAGGACAGGAGAGAGACCAGTATGACATTCTCTGGATAGAGTTAGTGTAATGGAGGACAGGAGAGAGACCAGTATGTCATTCTCTGGATAGAGTTAGTGTAATGGAGGACAGGAGAGAGACCAGTATGTCATTCTCTGGATAGAGTTAGTGTAATGGAGGACAGGAGAGAGACCAGTATGCCATTCTCTGGATAGAGTTAGTGTAATGGAGGACAGGAGAGAGACCAGTATGTCATTCTCTGGATAGAGTTAGTGTAATGGAGGACAGGAGAGAGACCAGTATGTCATTCTCTGGATAGAGTTAGTGTAATGGAGGACAGGAGAGAGACCAGTATGTCATTCTCTGGATAGAGTTAGTGTAATGGAGGACAGGAGAGAGACCAGTATGTCATTCTCTGGATAGAGTTAGTGTAATGGAGGACAGGAGAGAGACCAGTATGTCATTCTCTGGATAGAGTTAGTGTAATGGAGGACAGGAGAGAGACCAGTATGTCATTCTCTGGATAGAGTTAGTGTAATGGAGGACAGGAGAGAGACCAGTATGTCATTCTCTGGATAGAGTTAGTGTAATGGAGGACAGGAGAGAGACCAGTATGTCATTCTCTGGATAGAGTTAGTGTAATGGAGGACAGGAGAGAGACCAGTATGTCATTCTCTGGATAGAGTTAGTGTAATGGAGGACAGGAGAGAGACCAGTATGTCATTCTCTGGATAGAGTTAGTGTAATGGAGGACAGGAGAGAGACCAGTATGTCATTCTCTGGATAGAGTTAGTGTAATGGAGGACAGGAGAGAGACCAGTATGTCATTCTCTGGATAGAGTTAGTGTAATGGAGGACAGGAGAGAGACCAGTATGTCATTCTCTGGATAGAGTTAGTGTAATGGAGGACAGGAGAGAGACCAGTATGTCATTCTCTGGATAGAGTTAGTGTAATGGAGGACAGGAGAGAGACCAGTATGTCATTCTCTGGATAGAGTTAGTGTAATGGAGGACAGGAGAGAGACCAGTATGTCATTCTCTGGATAGAGTTAGTGTAATGGAGGACAGGAGAGAGACCAGTATGTCATTCTCTGGATAGAGTTAGTGTAATGGAGGACAGGAGAGAGACCAGTATGTCATTCTCTGGATAGAGTTAGTGTAATGGAGGACAGGAGAGAGACCAGTATGTCATTCTCTGGATAGAGTTAGTGTAATGGAGGACAGGAGAGAGACCAGTATGTCATTCTCTGGATAGAGTTAGTGTAATGGAGGACAGGAGAGAGACCAGTATGTCATTCTCTGGATAGAGTTAGTGTAATGGAGGACAGGAGAGAGACCAGTATGTCATTCTCTGGATAGAGTTAGTGTAATGGAGGACAGGAGAGAGACCAGTATGTCATTCTCTGGATAGAGTTAGTGTAATGGAGGACAGGAGAGAGACCAGTATGTCATTCTCTGGATAGAGTTAGTGTAATGGAGGACAGGAGAGAGACCAGTATGTCATTCTCTGGATAGAGTTAGTGTAATGGAGTTGGTTAGACAGGAGAGAGACCAGTATGTCATTCTCTGGATAGAGTTAGTGTAATGGAGGACAGGAGAGAGACCAGTATGTCATTCTCTGGATAGAGTTAGTGTAATGGAGGACAGGAGAGAGACCAGTATGTCATTCTCTGGATAGAGTTAGTGTAATGGAGGACAGGAGAGAGACCAGTATGTCATTCTCTGGATAGAGTTAGTGTAATGGAGGACAGGAGAGAGACCAGTATGTCATTCTCTGGATAGAGTTAGTGTAATGGAGGACAGGAGAGAGACCAGTATGTCATTCTCTGGATAGAGTTAGTGTAATGGAGGACAGGAGAGAGACCAGTATGTCATTCTCTGGATAGAGTTAGTGTAATGGAGGACAGGAGAGAGACCAGTATGTAATTCTCTGGATAGAGTTATTGTAATGGAGGGTTAGACAGGAGAGGCCAGTATGTCATTCTCTGGATAGAGTTAGTGTAATGGAGGACAGGAGAGAGACCAGTATGACATTCTCTGGATAGAGTTAGTATAATGGAGGGTTAGACAGGAGAGAGACCAGTATGTCATTCTCTGGATAGAGTTAGTGTAATGGAGGACAGGAGAGAGACCAGTATGTCATTCTCTGGATAGAGTTAGTGTAATGGAGGGTTAGACAGGAGAGAGACCAGTATGCCATTCTCTGGATAGAGTTAGTGTAATGGAGGACAGGAGAGAGACCAGTATGTCATTCTCTGGATAGAGTTAGTGTAATGGAGGACAGGAGAGAGACCAGTATGTCATTCTCTGGATAGAGTTAGTGTAATGGAGGACAGGAGAGAGACCAGTATGTCATTCTCTGGATAGAGTTAGTGTAATGGAGGACAGGAGAGAGACCAGTATGTCATTCTCTGGATAGAGTTAGTGTAATGGAGGACAGGAGAGAGACCAGTATGTCATTCTCTGGATAGAGTTAGTGTAATGGAGGACAGGAGAGAGACCAGTATGTCATTCTCTGGATAGAGTTAGTGTAATGGAGGACAGGAGAGAGACCAGTATGTCATTCTCTGGATAGAGTTAGTGTAATGGTTGGAGGACAGGAGAGAGACCAGTATGTCATTCTCTGGATAGAGTTAGTGTAATGGAGGACAGGAGAGAGACCAGTATGTCATTCTCTGGATAGAGTTAGTGTAATGGAGGACAGGAGAGAGACCAGTATGTCATTCTCTGGATAGAGTTAGTGTAATGGAGGACAGGAGAGAGACCAGTATGTCATTCTCTGGATAGAGTTAGTGTAATGGAGGACAGGAGAGAGACCAGTATGTCATTCTCTGGATAGAGTTAGTGTAATGGAGGACAGGAGAGAGACCAGTATGTCATTCTCTGGATAGAGTTAGTGTAATGGAGGACAGGAGAGAGACCAGTATGTCATTCTCTGGATAGAGTTAGTGTAATGGAGGACAGGAGAGACCAGTATGTCATTCTCTGGATAGAGTTAGTGTAATGGTTGGGACAGGAGAGAGACCAGTATGTCATTCTCTGGATAGAGTTAGTGTAATGGAGGACAGGAGAGAGACCAGTATGTCATTCTCTGGATAGAGTTAGTGTAATGGAGGGGACAGGAGAGAGACCAGTATGTCATTCTCTGGATAGAGTTAGTGTAATGGAGGACAGGAGAGAGACCAGTATGTCATTCTCTGGATAGAGTTAGTGTAATGGAGGACAGGAGAGAGACCAGTATGTCATTCTCTGGATAGAGTTAGTGTAATGGAGGACAGGAGAGAGACCAGTATGTCATTCTCTGGATAGAGTTAGTGTAATGGAGGACAGGAGAGAGACCAGTATGTCATTCTCTGGATAGAGTTAGTGTAATGGAGGACAGGAGAGAGACCAGTATGTCATTCTCTGGATATAGTTAGTGTAATGGAGGACAGGAGAGAGACCAGTATGTCATTCTCTGGATAGAGTTAGTGTAATGGAGGACAGGAGAGAGAACAGTATGACATTCTCTGGATAGAGTTAGTGTAATGGTTGGTTAGACAGGAGAGAGAACAGTATGTCATTCTCTGGATAGTTAGTGTAATGGAGGACAGGAGAGAGACCAGTATGTCATTCTCTGGATAGAGTTAGTGTAATGGTTGGTTAGACAGGAGAGAGACCAGTATGTCATTCTCTGGATAGAGTTAGATTAATGGAGGACAGGAGAGACACCAGTATATCATTCTCTGGATAGAGTTAGTGTAATGGAGGACAGGAGAGAGACCAGTATGTCATTCTCTGGATAGAGTTAGTATAATGGAGCGTTAGACAGGAGAGAGACCAGTATATCATTCTCTGGATAGAGTTAGTGTAATGGAGGACAGGAGAGAGACCAGTATGTCATTCTCTGGATAGAGTTAGTGTAATGGAGGACAGGAGAGAGACCAGTATGTCATTCTCATGATAGAGTTAGTGTAATGGAGGACAGGAGAGAGACCAGTATGTCATTCTCTGGATAGAGTTAGTGTAATGGAGGACAGGAGATAGACCAGTATGTCATTCTCTGGATAGAGTTAGTGTAATGGAGGACAGGAGAGAGACCAGTATGTCATTCTCTGGATAGAGTTAGTGTAATGGAGGACAGGAGAGAGACCAGTATGTCATTCTCTGGATAGAGTTAGTGTAATGGAGGACAGGAGAGAGACCAGTATGTCATTCTCTGGATAGAGTTAGTGTAATGGAGGACAGGAGAGAGACCAGTATGTCATTCTCTGGATAGAGTTAGTGTAATGGTTGGGACAGGAGAGAGACCAGTATGTCATTCTCTGGATAGAGTTAGTGTAATGGAGGACAGGAGAGAGACCAGTATGTCATTCTCTGGATAGAGTTAGTGTAATGGAGGGTTAGACAGGAGAGAGACCAGTATGTCATTCTCTGGATAGAGTTAGTGTAATGGAGGACAGGAGAGAGACCAGTATGTCATTCTCTGGATAGAGTTAGTGTAATGGAGGACAGGAGAGAGACCAGTATGTCATTCTCTGGATAGAGTTAGTGTAATGGAGGACAGGAGAGAGACCAGTATGTCATTCTCTGGATAGAGTTAGTGTAATGGAGGACAGGAGAGAGACCAGTATGTCATTCTCTGGATAGAGTTAGTGTAATGGAGGACAGGAGAGAGACCAGTATGTCATTCTCTGGATAGAGTTAGTGTAATGGAGGACAGGAGAGAGACCAGTATGTCATTCTCTGGATAGAGTTAGTGTAATGGAGGACAGGAGAGAGACCAGTATGTCATTCTCTGGATAGAGTTAGTGTAATGGAGGACAGGAGAGAGACCAGTATGTCATTCTCTGGATAGAGTTAGTGTAATGGAGGACAGGAGAGAGACCAGTATGTCATTCTCTGGATAGAGTTAGTGTAATGGAGGACAGGAGAGAGACCAGTATGTCATTCTCTGGATAGAGTTAGTGTAATGGAGGACAGGAGAGAGACCAGTATGTCATTCTCTGGATAGAGTTAGTGTAATGGAGGACAGGAGAGAGACCAGTATGCCATTCTCTGGATAGAGTTATTGTAATGGAGGACAGGAGAGAGACCAGTGTGTCATTCTCTGGATACAGTTAGTGTAATGGAGGACAGGAGAGAGACCAGTATGTCATTCTCTGTATAGAGTTAGTGTAATGGAGGACAGGAGAGACCAGTATGTCATTCTCTGGATAGAGTTAGTATCATGGGGGACAGGAGAGAGACCAGTATGACATTCTCTGGATAGAGTTATTGTAATGGAGGACAGGAGAGAGACCAGTATGTCATTCTCTGGATAGAGTTAGTGTAATGGAGGACAAAAGAGAGACCAGTATGTCATTCTCTGGGTAGAGTTAGTGTAATGGAGGACAGGAGAGAGACCAGTATGTCATTCTCTGGATAGAGTTAGTGTAATGGAGGACAGGAGAGAGAACAGTATGTCATTCTCTGGATAGTTAGTGTAATGGAGGACAGGAGAGAGACCAGTATGTCATTCTCTGGATAGAGTTAGTGTAATGGAGGACAGGAGAGAGACCAGTATGTCATTCTCTGGATAGAGTTAGTGTAATGGAGGACAGGAGAGAGACCAGTATGTCATTCTCTGGATAGAGTTAGTGTAATGGAGGACAGGAGAGAGACCAGTATGTCATTCTCTGGATAGAGTTAGTGTAATGGAGGACAGGAGAGAGACCAGTATGTCATTCTCTGGATAGAGTTAGTGTAATGGAGGACAGGAGAGAGACCAGTATGTCATTCTCTGGATAGAGTTAGTGTAATGGAGGACAGGAGAGAGACCAGTATGTCATTCTCTGGATAGAGTTAGTGTAATGGAGGACAGGAGAGAGACCAGTATGTCATTCTCTGGATAGAGTTAGTGTAATGGAGGACAGGAGAGAGACCAGTATGTCATTCTCTGGATAGAGTTAGTGTAATGGAGGACAGGAGAGAGACCAGTATGTCATTCTCTGGATAGAGTTAGTGTAATGGAGGACAGGAGAGAGACCAGTATGTCATTCTCTGGATAGAGTTAGTGTAATAATGGTTAGACAGGAGAGAGACCAGTATGTCATTCTCTGGATAGAGTTAGTGTAATGGAGGACAGGAGAGAGACCAGTATGTCATTCTCTGGATAGAGTTAGTGTAATGGAGGACAGGAGAGAGACCAGTATGTCATTCTCTGGATAGAGTTAGTGTAATGGAGGACAGGAGAGAGACCAGTATGTCATTCTCTGGATAGAGTTAGTGTAATGGAGGACAGGAGAGAGACCAGTATGTCATTCTCTGGATAGAGTTAGTGTAATGGAGGACAGGAGAGAGACCAGTATGTCATTCTCTGGATAGAGTTAGTGTAATGGAGGACAGGAGAGAGACCAGTATGTCATTCTCTGGATAGAGTTAGTGTAATGGAGGACAGGAGAGAGACCAGTATGTCATTCTCTGGATAGAGTTAGTGTAATGGAGGACAGGAGAGAGACCAGTATGTCATTCTCTGGATAGAGTTAGTGTAATGGAGGACAGGAGAGAGACCAGTATGTCATTCTCTGGATAGAGTTAGTGTAATGGAGGACAGGAGAGAGACCAGTATGTCATTCTCTGGATAGAGTTAGTGTAATGGAGGACAGGAGAGAGACCAGTATGTCATTCTCTGGATAGAGTTAGTGTAATGGAGGACAGGAGAGAGACCAGTATGTCATTCTCTGGATAGAGTTAGTGTAATGGAGGACAGGAGAGAGACCAGTATGTCATTCTCTGGATAGAGTTAGTGTAATGGAGGACAGGAGAGAGACCAGTATGTCATTCTCTGGATAGAGTTAGTGTAATGGAGGACAGGGAGAGAGACCAGTATGTCATTCTCTGGATAGAGTTAGTGTAATGGTTGGTTAGACAGGAGAGAGACCAGTATGTCATTCTCTGATAGAGTTAGTGTAATGGAGGACAGGAGAGAGACCAGTATGTAATTCTCTGGATAGAGGTATTGTAATGGAGGGTTAGACAGGAGAGAGACCAGTATGTCATTCTCTGGATAGAGTTAGTGTAATGGAGGACAGGAGAGAGACCAGTATGACATTCTCTGGATAGAGTTAGTATCATGGAGGACAGGAGAGAGACCAGTATGACATTCTCTGGATAGAGTTATTGTAATGGAGGACAGGAGAGAGACCAGTATGTCATTCTCTGGATAGAGTTAGTGTAATGGAGGACAGGAGAGAGACCAGTATGTCATTCTCTGGATAGAGTTAGTGTAATGGAGGACAGGAGAGAGACCAGTATGTCATTCTCTGGATAGAGTTAGTGTAATGGAGGACAGGAGAGAGACCAGTATGTCATTCTCTGGATAGAGTTAGTGTAATGGAGGACAGGAGAGAGACCAGTATGTCATTCTCTGGATAGAGTTAGTGTAATGGTTGGTAGACAGGAGAGAGACCAGTATGTCATTCTCTGGATAGAGTTAGTGTAATGGAGGACAGGAGAGAGACCAGTATGTCATTCTCTGGATAGAGTTAGTAATGGTAATGGTTAGACAGGAGAGAGACCAGTATGTCATTCTCTGGATAGAGTTAGTGTAATGGAGGACAGGAGAGAGACCAGTATGTCATTCTCTGGATAGAGTTAGTGTAATGGAGGACAGGAGAGAGACCAGTATGTCATTCTCTGGATAGAGTTAGTGTAATGGAGGACAGGAGAGAGACCAGTATGTCATTCTCTGGATAGAGTTAGTGTAATGGAGGACAGGAGAGAGACCAGTATGTCATTCTCTGGATAGAGTTAGTGTAATGGAGGACAGGAGAGAGACCAGTATGTCATTCTCTGGATAGAGTTAGTGTAATGGAGGACAGGAGAGAGACCAGTATGTCATTCTCTGGATAGAGTTAGTGTAATGGAGGACAGGAGAGAGACCAGTATGTCATTCTCTGGATAGAGTTAGTGTAATGGAGGACAGGAGAGAGACCAGTATGTCATTCTCTGGATAGAGTTAGTGTAATGGAGGACAGGAGAGAGACCAGTATGTCATTCTCTGGATAGAGTTAGTGTAATGGAGGACAGGAGAGAGACCAGTATGTCATTCTCTGGATAGAGTTAGTGTAATGGAGGACAGGAGAGAGACCAGTATGTCATTCTCTGGATAGAGTTAGTGTAATGGTTGGTTAGACAGGAGAGAGACCAGTATGTCATTCTCTGGATAGAGTTAGTGTAATGGAGGACAGGAGAGAGACCAGTATGTCATTCTCTGGATAGAGTTAGTGTAATGGAGGGTTAGACAGGAGAGAGACCAGTATGTCATTCTCTGGATAGAGTTAGTGTAATGGAGGACAGGAGAGAGACCAGTATGTCATTCTCTGGATAGAGTTAGTGTAATGGAGGACAGGAGAGAGACCAGTATGTCATTCTCTGGATAGAGTTAGTGTAATGGAGGACAGGAGAGAGACCAGTATGTCATTCTCTGGATAGAGTTAGTGTAATGGAGGACAGGAGAGAGACCAGTATGCCATTCTCTGGATAGAGTTATTGTAATGGAGGACAGGAGAGAGACCAGTATGTCATTCTCTGGATACAGTTAGTGTAATGGAGGACAGGAGAGAGACCAGTATGTCATTCTCTGTATAGAGTTAGTGTAATGGAGGACAGGAGAGACCAGTATGTCATTCTCTGGATAGAGTTAGTGTAATGGAGGACAGGAGAGAGACCAGTATGACATTCTCTGGATAGAGTTAGTATCATGGAGGACAGGAGAGAGACCAGTATGACATTCTCTGGATAGAGTTATTGTAATGGAGGACAGGAGAGAGACCAGTATGTCATTCTCTGGATAGAGTTAGTGTAATGGAGGACAGGAGAGAGACCAGTATGTCATTCTCTGGATAGAGTTAGTGTAATGGAGGACAGGAGAGAGACCAGTATGTCATTCTCTGGATAGAGTTAGTGTAATGGAGGACAGGAGAGAGACCAGTATGTCATTCTCTGGATAGAGTTAGTGTAATGGAGGACAGGAGAGAGACCAGTATGTCATTCTCTGGATAGAGTTAGTGTAATGGTTGGTTAGACAGGAGAGAGACCAGTATGTCATTCTCTGGATAGAGTTAGTGTAATGGAGGACAGGAGAGAGACCAGTATGTCATTCTCTGGATAGAGTTAGTGTAATGGAGGACAGGAGAGAGACCAGTATGTCATTCTCTGGATAGAGTTAGTGTAATGGAGGACAGGAGAGAGACCAGTATGTCATTCTCTGGATAGAGTTAGTGTAATGGAGGACAGGAGAGAGACCAGTATGTCATTCTCTGGATAGAGTTAGTGTAATGGAGGACAGGAGAGAGACCAGTATGTCATTCTCTGGATAGAGTTAGTGTAATGGAGGACAGGAGAGAGACCAGTATGTCATTCTCTGGATAGAGTTAGTGTAATGGAGGACAGGAGAGAGACCAGTATGTCATTCTCTGGATAGAGTTAGTGTAATGGAGGACAGGAGAGAGACCAGTATGTCATTCTCTGGATAGAGTTAGTGTAATGGAGGACAGGAGAGAGACCAGTATGTCATTCTCTGGATAGAGTTAGTGTAATGGAGGACAGGAGAGAGACCAGTATGTCATTCTCTGGATAGAGTTAGTGTAATGGAGGACAGGAGAGAGACCAGTATGTCATTCTCTGGATAGAGTTAGTGTAATGGTTGGTTAGACAGGAGAGAGACCAGTATGTCATTCTCTGGATAGAGTTAGTGTAATGGAGGACAGGAGAGAGACCAGTATGTCATTCTCTGGATAGAGTTAGTGTAATGGTTGGTTAGACAGGAGAGAGACCAGTATGTCATTCTCTGGATAGAGTTAGTGTAATGGAGGACAGGAGAGAGACCAGTATGTCATTCTCTGGATAGAGTTAGTGTAATGGAGGACAGGAGAGAGACCAGTATGTCATTCTCTGGATAGAGTTAGTGTAATGGAGGACAGGAGAGAGACCAGTATGTCATTCTCTGGATAGAGTTAGTGTAATGGAGGACAGGAGAGAGACCAGTATGTCATTCTCTGGATAGAGTTAGTGTAATGGAGGACAGGAGAGAGACCAGTATGTCATTCTCTGGATAGAGTTAGTGTAATGGAGGACAGGAGAGAGACCAGTATGTCATTCTCTGGATAGAGTTAGTGTAATGGAGGACAGGAGAGAGACCAGTATGTCATTCTCTGGATAGAGTTAGTGTAATGGAGGACAGGAGAGAGACCAGTATGTCATTCTCTGGATAGAGTTAGTGTAATGGAGGACAGGAGAGAGACCAGTATGTCATTCTCTGGATAGAGTTAGTGTAATGGAGGACAGGAGAGAGACCAGTATGTCATTCTCTGGATAGAGTTAGTGTAATGGAGGACAGGAGAGAGACCAGTATGTCATTCTCTGGATAGAGTTAGTGTAATGGAGGACAGGAGAGAGACCAGTATGTCATTCTCTGGATAGAGTTAGTGTAATGGAGGACAGGAGAGAGACCAGTATGTCATTCTCTGGATAGAGTTAGTGTAATGGAGGACAGGAGAGAGACCAGTATGTCATTCTCTGGATAGAGTTAGTGTAATGGAGGACAGGAGAGAGACCAGTATGTCATTCTCTGGATAGAGTTAGTGTAATGGAGGACAGGAGAGAGACCAGTATGTCATTCTCTGGATAGAGTTAGTGTAATGGAGGACAGGAGAGAGACCAGTATGTCATTCTCTGGATAGAGTTAGTGTAATGGAGGACAGGAGAGAGACCAGTATGTCATTCTCTGGATAGAGTTAGTGTAATGGAGGACAGGAGAGAGACCAGTATGTCATTCTCTGGATAGAGTTAGTGTAATGGAGGACAGGAGAGAGACCAGTATGTCATTCTCTGGATAGAGTTAGTGTAATGGAGGACAGTATGTCATTCTCTGAGAGACCAGACATGTCATTCTCTGGATAGAGTTAGTGTAATGGAGGACAGGAGAGAGACCAGTATGTCATTCTCTGGATAGAGTTAGTGTAATGGAGGACAGGAGAGAGACCAGTATGTCATTCTCTGGATAGAGTTAGTGTAATGGAGGACAGGAGAGAGACCAGTATGTCATTCTCTGGATAGAGTTAGTGTAATGGAGGACAGGAGAGAGACCAGTATGTCATTCTCTGGATAGAGTTAGTGTAATGGAGGACAGGAGAGAGACCAGTATGTCATTCTCTGGATAGAGTTAGTGTAATGGAGGACAGGAGAGAGACCAGTATGTCATTCTCTGGATAGAGTTAGTGTAATGGAGGACAGGAGAGAGACCAGTATGTCATTCTCTGGATAGAGTTAGTGTAATGGAGGACAGGAGAGAGACCAGTATGTCATTCTCTGGATAGAGTTAGTGTAATGGAGGACAGGAGAGAGACCAGTATGTCATTCTCTGGATAGAGTTAGTGTAATGGTTGGTTAGACAGGAGAGAGACCAGTATGTCATTCTCTGGATAGAGTTAGTGTAATGGAGGACAGGAGAGAGACCAGTATGTCATTCTCTGGATAGAGTTAGTGTAATGGAGGACAGGAGAGAGACCAGTATGTCATTCTCTGGATAGAGTTAGTGTAATGGTTGGTTAGACAGGAGAGAGACCAGTATGTCATTCTCTGGATAGAGTTAGTGTAATGGAGGACAGGAGAGAGACCAGTATGTCATTCTCTGGATAGAGTTAGTGTAACGGAGGACAGGAGAGAGACCAGTATGTCATTCTCTGGATAGAGTTAGTGTAATGAGAACAGGAGAGAGACCAGTATGTCATTCTCTGGATAGAGTTAGTGTAATGGAGGGCAGGAAAGAGACCAGTATGTCATTCTCTGGATAGAGTTAGTGTAATGGAGGACAGGAGAGAGACCAGTATGTCATTCTCTGGATAGAGTTAGTGTAATGGAGGACAGGAGAGAGACCAGTATGTCATTCTCTAGATAGAGTTAGTGTAATGGAGGACAGGAGAGAGACCAGTATGTCATTCTCTGGATAGAGTTAGTGTAATGGAGGACAGGAGAGAGACCAGTATGTCATTCTCTGGATAGAGTTAGTGTAATGGAGGACAGGAGAGAGACCAGTATGTCATTCTCTGGATAGAGTTAGTGTAATGGAGGACAGGAGAGAGACCAGTATGTCATTCTCTGGATAGAGTTAGTGTAATGGAGGACAGGAGAGAGACCAGTATGTCATTCTCTGGATAGAGTTAGTGTAATGGAGGACAGGAGAGAGACCAGTATGTCATTCTCTGGATAGAGTTAGTGTAATGGAGGACAGGAGAGAGACCAGTATGTCATTCTCTGGATAGAGTTAGTGTAATGGAGGACAGGAGAGAGACCAGTATGTCATTCTCTGGATAGAGTTAGTGTAATGGAGGACAGGAGAGAGACCAGTATGTCATTCTCTGGATAGAGTTAGTGTAATGGAGGACAGGAGAGAGACCAGTATGTCATTCTCTGGATAGAGTTAGTGTAATGGAGGACAGGAGAGAGACCAGTATGTCATTCTCTGGATAGAGTTAGTGTAATGGAGGACAGGAGAGAGACCAGTATGTCATTCTCTGGATAGAGTTAGTGTAATGGAGGACAGGAGAGAGACCAGTATGTCATTCTCTGGATAGAGTTAGTGTAATGGAGGACAGGAGAGAGACCAGTATGTCATTCTCTGGATAGAGTTAGTGTAATGGAGGACAGGAGAGAGACCAGTATGTCATTCTCTGGATAGAGTTAGTGTAATGGAGGACAGGAGAGAGACCAGTATGTCATTCTCTGGATAGAGTTAGTGTAATGGAGGACAGGAGAGAGACCAGTATGTCATTCTCTGGATAGAGTTAGTGTAATGGAGGACAGGAGAGAGACCAGTATGTCATTCTCTGGATAGAGTTAGTGTAATGGAGGACAGGAGAGAGACCAGTATGTCATTCTCTGGATAGAGTTAGTGTAATGGAGGACAGGAGAGAGACCAGTATGTCATTCTCTGGATAGAGTTAGTGTAATGGAGGACAGGAGAGAGACCAGTATGTCATTCTCTGGATAGAGTTAGTGTAATGGAGGACAGGAGAGAGACCAGTATGTCATTCTCTGGATAGAGTTAGTGTAATGGAGGACAGGAGAGAGACCAGTATGTCATTCTCTGGATAGAGTTAGTGTAATGGAGGACAGGAGAGAGACCAGTATGTCATTCTCTGGATAGAGTTAGTGTAATGGAGGACAGGAGAGAGACCAGTATGTCATTCTCTGGATAGAGTTAGTGTAATGGAGGACAGGAGAGAGACCAGTATGTCATTCTCTGGATAGAGTTAGTGTAATGGAGGACAGGAGAGAGACCAGTATGTCATTCTCTGGATAGAGTTAGTGTAATGGTTGGTTAGACAGGAGAGAGACCAGTATGTCATTCTCTGGATAGAGTTAGTGTAATGGAGGACAGGAGAGAGACCAGTATGTCATTCTCTGGATAGAGTTAGTGTAATGGAGGACAGGAGAGAGACCAGTATGTCATTCTCTGGATAGAGTTAGTGTAATGGAGGACAGGAGAGAGACCAGTATGTCATTCTCTGGATAGAGTTAGTGTAATGGAGGACAGGAGAGAGACCAGTATGTCATTCTCTGGATAGAGTTAGTGTAATGGAGGACAGGAGAGAGACCAGTATGTCATTCTCTGGATAGAGTTAGTGTAATGGAGGACAGGAGAGAGACCAGTATGTCATTCTCTGGATAGAGTTAGTGTAATGGAGGACAGGAGAGAGACCAGTATGTCATTCTCTGGATAGAGTTAGTGTAATGGAGGACAGGAGAGAGACCAGTATGTCATTCTCTGGATAGAGTTAGTGTAATGGAGGACAGGAGAGAGACCAGTATGTCATTCTCTGGATAGAGTTAGTGTAATGGAGGACAGGAGAGAGACCAGTATGTCATTCTCTGGATAGAGTTAGTGTAATGGAGGACAGGAGAGAGACCAGTATGTCATTCTCTGGATAGAGTTAGTGTAATGGAGGACAGGAGAGAGACCAGTATGTCATTCTCTGGATAGAGTTAGTGTAATGGAGGACAGGAGAGAGACCAGTATGTCATTCTCTGGATAGAGTTAGTGTAATGGAGGACAGGAGAGAGACCAGTATGTCATTCTCTGGATAGAGTTAGTGTAATGGAGGACAGGAGAGAGACCAGTATGTCATTCTCTGGATAGAGTTAGTGTAATGGAGGACAGGAGAGAGACCAGTATGTCATTCTCTGGATAGAGTTAGTGTAATGGAGGACAGGAGAGAGACCAGTATGTCATTCTCTGGATAGAGTTAGTGTAATGGAGGACAGGAGAGAGACCAGTATGTCATTCTCTGGATAGAGTTAGTGTAATGGAGGACAGGAGAGAGACCAGTATGTCATTCTCTGGATAGAGTTAGTGTAATGGAGGACAGGAGAGAGACCAGTATGTCATTCTCTGGATAGAGTTAGTGTAATGGAGGACAGGAGAGAGACCAGTATGTCATTCTCTGGATAGAGTTAGTGTAATGGAGGACAGGAGAGAGACCAGTATGTCATTCTCTGGATAGAGTTAGTGTAATGGAGGACAGGAGAGAGACCAGTATGTCATTCTCTGGATAGAGTTAGTGTAATGGAGGACAGGAGAGAGACCAGTATGTCATTCTCTGGATAGAGTTAGTGTAATGGAGGACAGGAGAGAGACCAGTATGTCATTCTCTGGATAGAGTTAGTGTAATGGAGGACAGGAGAGAGACCAGTATGTCATTCTCTGGATAGAGTTAGTGTAATGGAGGACAGGAGAGAGACCAGTATGTCATTCTCTGGATAGAGTTAGTGTAATGGAGGACAGGAGAGAGACCAGTATGTCATTCTCTGGATAGAGTTAGTGTAATGGAGGACAGGAGAGAGACCAGTATGTCATTCTCTGGATAGAGTTAGTGTAATAATGGAGGACAGGAGAGAGACCAGTATGTCATTCTCTGGATAGAGTTAGTGTAATGGAGGACAGGAGAGAGACCAGTATGTCATTCTCTGGATAGAGTTAGTGTAATGGAGGACAGGAGAGAGACCAGTATGTCATTCTCTGGATAGAGTTAGTGTAATGGAGGACAGGAGAGAGACCAGTATGTCATTCTCTGGATAGAGTTAGTGTAATGGAGGACAGGAGAGAGACCAGTATGTCATTCTCTGGATAGAGTTAGTGTAATGGAGGACAGGAGAGAGACCAGTATGTCATTCTCTGGATAGAGTTAGTGTAATGGAGGACAGGAGAGAGACCAGTATGTCATTCTCTGGATAGAGTTAGTGTAATGGAGGACAGGAGAGAGACCAGTATGTCATTCTCTGGATAGAGTTAGTGTAATGGAGGACAGGAGAGAGACCAGTATGTCATTCTCTGGATAGAGTTAGTGTAATGGAGGACAGGAGAGAGACCAGTATGTCATTCTCTGGATAGAGTTAGTGTAATGGAGGACAGGAGAGAGACCAGTATGTCATTCTCTGGATAGAGTTAGTGTAATGGAGGACAGGAGAGAGACCAGTATGTCATTCTCTGGATAGAGTTAGTGTAATGGAGGACAGGAGAGAGACCAGTATGTCATTCTCTGGATAGAGTTAGTGTAATGGAGGACAGGAGAGAGACCAGTATGTCATTCTCTGGATAGAGTTAGTGTAATGGAGGACAGGAGAGAGACCAGTATGTCATTCTCTGGATAGAGTTAGTGTAATGGAGGACAGGAGAGAGACCAGTATGTCATTCTCTGGATAGAGTTAGTGTAATGGAGGACAGGAGAGAGACCAGTATGTCATTCTCTGGATAGAGTTAGTGTAATGGAGGACAGGAGAGAGACCAGTATGTCATTCTCTGGATAGAGTTAGTGTAATGGAGGACAGGAGAGAGACCAGTATGTCATTCTCTGGATAGAGTTAGTGTAATGGAGGACAGGAGAGAGACCAGTATGTCATTCTCTGGATAGAGTTAGTGTAAATGGAGGACAGGAGAGAGACCAGTATGTCATTCTCTGGATAGAGTTAGTGTAATGGAGGACAGGAGAGAGACCAGTATGTCATTCTCTGGATAGAGTTAGTGTAATGGAGGACAGGAGAGAGACCAGTATGTCATTCTCTGGATAGAGTTAGTGTAATGGAGGACAGGAGAGAGACCAGTATGTCATTCTCTGGATAGAGTTAGTGTAATGGAGGACAGGAGAGAGACCAGTATGTCATTCTCTGGATAGAGTTAGTGTAATGGAGGACAGGAGAGAGACCAGTATGTCATTCTCTGGATAGAGTTAGTGTAATGGAGGACAGGAGAGGAGAGACCAGTATGTCATTCTCTGGATAGAGTTAGTGTAATGGAGGACAGGAGAGAGACCAGTATGTCATTCTCTGGATAGTTAGTGTAATGGAGGACAGGAGAGAGACCAGTATGTCATTCTCTGGATAGAGTTAGTGTAATGGAGGACAGGAGAGAGACCAGTATGTCATTCTCTGGATAGAGTTAGTGTAATGGAGGACAGGAGAGAGACCAGTATGTCATTCTCTGGATAGAGTTAGTGTAATGGAGGACAGGAGAGAGACCAGTATGTCATTCTCTGGATAGAGTTAGTGTAATGGAGGACAGGAGAGAGACCAGTATGTCATTCTCTGGATAGAGTTAGTGTAATGGAGGACAGGAGAGAGACCAGTATGTCATTCTCTGGATAGAGTTAGTGTAATGGAGGACAGGAGAGAGACCAGTATGTCATTCTCTGGATAGAGTTAGTGTAATGGAGGACAGGAGAGAGACCAGTATGTCATTCTCTGGATAGAGTTAGTGTAATGGAGGACAGGAGAGAGACCAGTATGTCATTCTCTGGATAGAGTTAGTGTAATGGAGGACAGGAGAGAGACCAGTATGTCATTCTCTGGATAGAGTTAGTGTAATGGAGGACAGGAGAGAGACCAGTATGTCATTCTCTGGATAGAGTTAGTGTAATGGAGGACAGGAGAGAGACCAGTATGTCATTCTCTGGATAGAGTTAGTGTAATGGAGGACAGGAGAGAGACCAGTATGTCATTCTCTGGATAGAGTTAGTGTAATGGTTGGTTAGACAGGAGAGAGACCAGTATGTCATTCTCTGGATAGAGTTAGTGTAATGGAGGACAGGAGAGAGACCAGTATGTCATTCTCTGGATAGAGTTAGTGTAATGGAGGACAGGAGAGAGATCAGTATGTCATTTTCTGGATAGAGTTAGTGTAATGGAGGACACGAGAGAGACCAGTATGTCATTCTCTGGATAGAGTTAGTGTAATGGTTGGTTAGACAGGAGAGAGACCAGTATGTCATTCTCTGGATAGAGTTAGTGTAATGGAGGACAGGAGAGAGACCAGTATGTCATTCTCTGGATAGAGTTAGTGTAATGGAGGACAGGAGAGAGACCAGTATGTCATTCTCTGGATAGAGTTAGTGTAATGGAGGACAGGAGAGAGACCAGTATGTCATTCTCTGGATAGAGTTAGTGTAATGGAGGACAGGAGAGAGACCAGTATGTCATTCTCTGGATAGAGTTAGTGTAATGGAGGACAGGAGAGAGACCAGTATGTCATTCTCTGGATAGAGTTAGTGTAATGGAGGACAGGAGAGAGACCAGTATGTCATTCTCTGGATAGAGTTAGTGTAATGGAGGACAGGAGAGAGACCAGTATGTCATTCTCTGGATAGAGTTAGTGTAATGGAGGACAGGAGAGAGACCAGTATGTCATTCTCTGGATAGAGTTAGTGTAATGGAGGACAGGAGAGAGACCAGTATGTCATTCTCTGGATAGAGTTAGTGTAATGGAGGACAGGAGAGAGACCAGTATGTCATTCTCTGGATAGAGTTAGTGTAATGGAGGACAGGAGAGAGACCAGTATGTCATTCTCTGGATAGAGTTAGTGTAATGGAGGACAGGAGAGAGACCAGTATGTCATTCTCTGGATAGAGTTAGTGTAATGGAGGACAGGAGAGAGACCAGTATGTCATTCTCTGGATAGAGTTAGTGTAATGGAGGACAGGAGAGAGACCAGTATGTCATTCTCTGGATAGAGTTAGTGTAATGGAGGACAGGAGAGAGACCAGTATGTCATTCTCTGGATAGAGTTAGTGTAATGGAGGACAGGAGAGAGACCAGTATGTCATTCTCTGGATAGAGTTAGTGTAATGGGAGGACAGGAGAGAGACCAGTATGTCATTCTCTGGATAGAGTTAGTGTAATGGAGGACAGGAGAGAGACCAGTATGTCATTCTCTGGATAGAGTTAGTGTAATGGGGGTTAGACAGGAGAGAGACCAGTATGTCATTCTCTGGATAGAGTTAGTGTAATGGAGGACAGGAGAGAGACCAGTATGTCATTCTCTGGATAGAGTTAGTGTAATGGAGGACAGGAGAGAGACCAGTATGTCATTCTCTGGATAGAGTTAGTGTAATGGAGGACAGGAGAGAGACCAGTATGTCATTCTCTGGATAGAGTTAGTGTAATGGAGGACAGGAGAGAGACCAGTATGTCATTCTCTGGATAGAGTTAGTGTAATGGAGGACAGGAGAGAGACCAGTATGTCATTCTCTGGATAGAGTTAGTGTAATGGAGGACAGGAGAGAGACCAGTATGTCATTCTCTGGATAGAGTTAGTGTAATGGAGGACAGGAGAGAGACCAGTATGTCATTCTCTGGATAGAGTTAGTGTAATGGAGGACAGGAGAGAGACCAGTATGTCATTCTCTGGATAGAGTTAGTGTAATGGAGGACAGGAGAGAGACCAGTATGTCATTCTCTGGATAGAGTTAGTGTAATGGAGGACAGGAGAGAGACCAGTATGTCATTCTCTGGATAGAGTTAGTGTAATGGAGGACAGGAGAGAGACCAGTATGTCATTCTCTGGATAGAGTTAGTGTAATGGAGGACAGGAGAGAGACCAGTATGTCATTCTCTGGATAGAGTTAGTGTAATGGAGGACAGGAGAGAGACCAGTATGTCATTCTCTGGATAGAGTTAGTGTAATGGAGGACAGGAGAGAGACCAGTATGTCATTCTCTGGATAGAGTTAGTATAATGGAGCGTTAGACAGGAGAGAGACAAGTATATCATTCTCTGGATAGAGTTAGTGTAATGGAGGACAGGAGAGAGAACAGTATGACATTCTCTGGATAGAGTTAGTGTAATGGAGGACAGGAGAGAGACCAGTATGTCATTCTCTGGATAGAGTTAATGTAATGGGGGACAGGAGAGTGACCAGTATGTCATTCTCTGGATAGAGTTATAGTAATGGAGGGTTAGACAGGAGAGAGACCAGTATGTCATTCTCTGGATAGAGTTAGTGTAATGGAGGACAGGAGAGAGACCAGTATGTCATTCTCTGGATAGAGTTAGTGTAATGGAGGACAGGAGAGAGACCAGTATGTCATTCTCTGGATAGAGTTAGTGTAATGGAGGACAGGAGAGAGACCAGTATGTCATTCTCTGGATAGAGTTAGTGTAATGGAGGACAGGAGAGAGACCAGTATGTCATTCTCTGGATAGAGTTAGTGTAATGGAGGACAGGAGAGAGACCAGTATGTCATTCTCTGGATAGAGTTAGTGTAATGGAGGACAGGAGAGAGACCAGTATGTCATTCTCTGGATAGAGTTAGTGTAATGGAATGGAGACCAGTATGTCATTCTCTGGATAGAGTTAGTGTAATGGAGAGACAGGAGAGAGACCAGTATGTCATTCTCTGGATAGAGTTAGTGTAATGGAGGACAGGAGAGAGACCAGTATGTCATTCTCTGGATAGAGTTAGTGTAATGGAGGACAGGAGAGAGACCAGTATGTCATTCTCTGGATAGAGTTAGTGTAATGGAGGACAGGAGAGAGACCAGTATGTCATTCTCTGGATAGAGTTAGTGTAATGGAGGACAGGAGAGAGACCAGTATGTCATTCTCTGGATAGAGTTAGTGTAATGGAGGACAGGAGAGAGACCAGTATGTCATTCTCTGGATAGAGTTAGTGTAATGGAGGACAGGAGAGAGACCAGTATGTCATTCTCTGGATAGAGTTAGTGTAATGGAGGACAGGAGAGAGACCAGTATGTCATTCTCTGGATAGAGTTAGTGTAATGGAGGACAGGAGAGAGACCAGTATGTCATTCTCTGTATAGAGTTAGTGTAATGGAGGACAGGAGAGAGACCAGTATGTCATTCTCTGGATAGAGTTAGTGTAATGGAGGACAGGAGAGAGACCAGTATGTCATTCTCTGGATAGAGTTAGTGTAATGGAGGACAGGAGAGAGACCAGTATGTCATTCTCTGGATAGAGTTAGTGTAATGGGGGACAGGAGAGAGACCAGTATGTCATTCTCTGGATAGAGTTAGTGTAATGGGGGACAGGAGAGAGACCAGTATGTCATTCTCTGGATAGAGTTAGTGTAATAGAGGACAGGAGAGAGACCAGTATGTCATTCTCTGGATAGTTAGTGTAATGGAGGACAGGAGAGAGACCAGTATGTCATTCTCTGGATAGAGTTAGTGTAATGGTTGGTTAGACAGGAGAGAGACCAGTATGTCATTCTCTGGATAGAGTTAGTGTAATGGAGGACAGGAGAGAGACCAGTATGTCATTCTCTGGATAGAGTTAGTGTAATGGAGGACAGGAGAGAGACCAGTATGTCATTCTCTGGATAGAGTTAGTGTAATGGAGGACAGGAGAGAGACCAGTATGTCATTCTCTGGATAGAGTTAGTATAATGGAGGGAGACAGGAGAGAGACCAGTATGTCATTCTCTGGATAGAGTTAGTGTAATGGAGGACAGGAGAGAGACCAGTATGTCATTCTCTGGATAGAGTTAGTGTAATGGAGGACAGGAGAGAGACCAGTATGTCATTCTCTGGATAGAGTTAGTAATAATGGAGGACAGGAGAGAGACCAGTATGTCATTCTCTGGATAGAGTTAGTGTAATGGAGGACAGGAGAGAGACCAGTATGTCATTCTCTGGATAGAGTTAGTGTAATGGAGGACAGGAGAGAGACCAGTATGTCATTCTCTGGATAGAGTTAGTGTAATGGAGGACAGGAGAGAGACCAGTATGTCATTCTCTGGATAGAGTTAGTGTAATGGAGGACAGGAGAGAGACCAGTATGTCATTCTCTGGATAGAGTTAGTGTAATGGAGGACAGGAGAGAGACCAGTATGTCATTCTCTGGATAGAGTTAGTGTAATGGTTGGAGGACAGGAGAGAGACCAGTATGTCATTCTCTGGATAGAGTTAGTGTAATGGAGGACAGGAGAGAGACCAGTATGTCATTCTCTGGATAGAGTTAGTGTAATGGAGGACAGGAGAGAGACCAGTATGTCATTCTCTGGATAGAGTTAGTGTAATGGAGGACAGGAGAGAGACAGTATGTCATTCTCTGGATAGAGTTAGTGTAATGGAGTTAGACAGGAGAGAGACCAGTATGTCATTCTCTGGATAGAGTTAGTGTAATGGAGGACAGGAGAGAGACCAGTATGTCATTCTCTGGATAGAGTTAGTGTAATGGAGGACAGGAGAGAGACCAGTATGTCATTCTCTGGATAGAGTTAGTGTAATGGAGGACAGGAGAGAGACCAGTATGTCATTCTCTGGATAGAGTTAGTGTAATGGAGGGGACAGGAGAGAGACCAGTAAGTCATTCTCTGGATAGAGTTAGTGTAATGGAGGACAGGAGAGAGACCAGTATGTCATTCTCTGGATAGAGTTAGTGTAATGGAGGACAGGAGAGAGACCAGTATGTCATTCTCTGGATATAGTTAGTGTAATGGAGGACAGGAGAGAGACCAGTATGTCATTCTCTGGATAGAGTTAGTGTAATGGAGGACAGGAGAGAGAACAGTATGACATTCTCTGGATAGAGTTAGTGTAATGGTTGGTTAGACAGGAGAGAGAACAGTATGTCATTCTCTGGATAGTTAGTGTAATGGAGGACAGGAGAGAGACCAGTATGTCATTCTCTGGATAGAGTTAGTTTAATGGAGGACAGGAGAGAGACCAGTATGTCATTCTCTGGATAGAGTTAGTGTAATGGAGGACAGGAGAGAGAACAGTATGACATTCTCTGGATAGAGTTAGTATAATGGAGGGTTAGACAGGAGAGAGACCAGTATGTCATTCTCTGGATAGAGTTAGTGTAATGGAGGACAGGAGAGAGACCAGTATGTCATTCTCTGGATAGAGTTAGTGTAATGGAGGACAGGAGAGAGACCAGTATGTCATTCTCTGGATAGAGTTAGTGTAATGGAGGACAGGAGAGAGACCAGTATGTCATTCTCTGGATAGAGTTAGTGTAATGGAGGACAGGAGAGAGACCAGTATGTCATTCTCTGGATAGAGTTAGTGTAACGGAGGACAGGAGAGAGACCAGTATGTCATTCTCTGGATAGAGTTAGTGTAATGAGGACAGGAGAGAGACCAGTATGTCATTCTCTGGATAGAGTTAGTGTAATGGAGGGCAGGAAAGAGACCAGTATGTCATTCTCTGGATAGAGTTAGTGTAATGGAGGACAGGAGAGAGACCAGTATGTCATTCTCTGGATAGAGTTAGTGTAATGGGTTAGACAGGAGAGAGACCAGTATGTCATTCTCTGGATAGAGTTAGTGTAATGGAGGACAGGAGAGAGACCAGTATGTCATTCTCTGGATAGAGTTAGTGTAATGGAGGACAGGAGAGAGACCAGTATGTCATTCTCTGGATACAGTTAGTGTAATGGAGGACAGGAGAGAGACCAGTATGCCATTCTCTGGATAGAGTTATTGTAATGGAGGACAGGAGAGAGACCAGTGTGTCATTCTCTGGATACAGTTAGTGTAATGGAGGACAGGAGAGAGACCAGTATGTCATTCTCTGGATAGAGTTAGTGTAATGGAGGACAGGAGAGAGACCAGTATGTCATTCTCTGGATAGAGTTAGTGTAATGGAGGACAGGAGAGAGACCAGTATGTCATTCTCTGGATAGAGTTATTGTAATGGAGGGTTAGACAGGAGAGAGACCAGTATGTCATTCTCTGGATAGAGTTAGTGTAATGGAGGACAGGAGAGAGACCAGTATGACATTCTCTGGATAGAGTTAGTATAATGGAGGACAGGAGAGAGACCAGTATGACATTCTCTGGATAGAGTTATTGTAATGGAGGACAGGAGAGAGACCAGTATGTCATTCTCTGGATACAGTTAGTGTAATGGAGGACAGGAGAGAGACCAGTATGTCATTCTCTGGATAGAGTTAGTGTAATAATGGAGGACAGGAGAGAGACCAGTATGTCATTCTCTGGATAGAGTTAGTGTAATGGAGGACAGGAGAGAGACCAGTATGTCATTCTCTGATAGAGTTAGTGTAATGGAGTAATGGAGCGACAGGAGAGAGACCAGTATGTCATTCTCTGGATAGAGTTAGTGTAATGGAGGACAGGAGAGAGACCAGTATGTCATTCTCTGGATAGAGTTAGTGTAATGGAGGAGGACAGGAGAGAGACCAGTATGTCATTCTCTGGATAGAGTTAGTGTAATGGAGGACAGGAGAGAGACCAGTATGTCATTCTCTGGATAGAGTTAGTGTAATGGAGGACAGGAGAGAGACCAGTATGTCATTCTCTGGATAGAGTTAGTGTAATGGAGGACAGGAGAGAGACCAGTATGTCATTCTCTGGATAGAGTTAGTGTAATGGAGGACAGGAGAGAGACCAGTATGTCATTCTCTGGATAGAGTTAGTGTAATGGAGGACAGGAGAGAGACCAGTATGTCATTCTCTGGATAGAGTTAGTGTAATGGAGGACAGGAGAGAGACCAGTATGTCATTCTCTGGATAGAGTTAGTGTAATGGAGGACAGGAGAGAGACCAGTATGTCATTCTCTGGATAGAGTTAGTGTAATGGAGGACAGGAGAGAGACCAGTATGTCATTCTCTGGATAGAGTTAGTGTAATGGGTTGGAGACAGGAGAGAGACCAGTATGTCATTCTCTGGATAGAGTTAGTGTAATGGAGGACAGGAGAGAGACCAGTATGTCATTCTCTGGATAGAGTTAGTGTAATGGAGGACAGGAGAGAGACCAGTATGTCATTCTCTGGATAGAGTTAGTGTAATGGAGGACAGGAGAGAGACCAGTATGTCATTCTCTGGATAGAGTTAGTGTAATGGAGGACAGGAGAGAGACCAGTATGTCATTCTCTGGATAGAGTTAGTGTAATGGAGGACAGGAGAGAGACCAGTATGTCATTCTCTGGATAGAGTTAGTGTAATGGAGGACAGGAGAGAGACCAGTATGTCATTCTCTGGATAGAGTTAGTGTAATGGAGGACAGGAGAGAGACCAGTATGTCATTCTCTGGATAGAGTTAGTGTAATGGAGGACAGGAGAGAGACCAGTATGTCATTCTCTGGATAGAGTTATTGTAATGGAGGGTTAGACAGGAGAGAGACCAGTATGTCATTCTCTGGATAGAGTTAGTGTAATGGAGGACAGGAGAGAGACCAGTATGTCATTCTCTGGATAGAGTTAGTGTAATGGAGGACAGGAGAGAGACCAGTATGTCATTCTCTGGATAGAGTTAGTGTAATGGAGGACAGGAGAGAGACCAGTATGTCATTCTCTGGATAGAGTTAGTGTAATGGTTGGTTAGACAGGAGAGAGACCAGTATGTCATTCTCTGGATAGAGTTAGTGTAATGGAGGACAGGAGAGAGACCAGTATGTCATTCTCTGGATAGAGTTAGTGTAATGGAGGACAGGAGAGAGACCAGTATGTCATTCTCTGGATAGAGTTAGTGTAATGGAGGACAGGAGAGACACCAGTATATCATTCTCTGGATAGAGTTAGTGTAATGGAGGACAGGAGAGAGACCAGTATGTCATTCTCTGGATAGAGTTAGTATAATGGAGGGTTAGACAGGAGAGAGACCAGTATGTCATTCTCTGGATAGAGTTAGTGTAATGGAGCGTTAGACAGGAGAGAGACCAGTATGTCATTCTCTGGATAGAGTTAGTGTAATGGAGGACAGGAGAGAGAACAGTATGACATTCTCTGGATAGAGTTAGTGTAATGGAGGGTTAGACAGGAGAGAGACCAGTATGTCATTCTCTGGATAGAGTTAGTGTAATGGAGGACAGGAGAGAGACCAGTATGTCATTCTCTGGATAGAGTTAGTGTAATGGAGGACAGGAGAGAGACCAGTATGTCATTCTCTGGATAGAGTTAGTGTAATGGAGGACAGGAGAGAGACCAGTATGTCATTCTCTGGATAGAGTTAGTGTAATGGAGGACAGGAGAGAGACCAGTATGTCATTCTCTGATAGAGTTAGTGTAGTGGAGGACAGGAGAGAGACCAGTATGTCATTCTCTGGATAGAGTTAGTGTAATGGAGGACAGGAGAGAGACCAGTATGTCATTCTCTGGATAGAGTTAGTGTAATGGAGGACAGGAGAGAGACCAGTATGTCATTCTCTGGATAGAGTTAGTGTAATGGAGGACAGGAGAGAGACCAGTATGTCATTCTCTGGATAGAGTTAGTGTAATGGAGGACAGGAGAGAGACCAGTATGTCATTCTCTGGATAGAGTTAGTGTAATGGAGGACAGGAGAGAGACCAGTATGTCATTCTCTGGATAGAGTTAGTGTAATGGAGGGGACAGGAGAGAGACCAGTATGTCATTCTCTGGATAGAGTTAGTAATGTAATGGAGGACAGGAGAGAGACCAGTATGTCATTCTCTGGATAGAGTTAGTGTAATGGAGGACAGGAGAGAGACCAGTATGTCATTCTCTGGATAGAGTTAGTGTAATGGAGGACAGGAGAGAGACCAGTATGTCATTCTCTGGATAGAGTTAGTGTAATGGTTGGTTAGACAGGAGAGAGACCAGTATGTCATTCTCTGGATAGAGTTAGTGTAATGGAGGACAGGAGAGAGACCAGTATGTCATTCTCTGTAATGGGGTTAGACAGGAGAGAGACCAGTATGTCATTCTCTGGATAGAGTTAGTGTAATGGAGGACAGGAGAGAGACCAGTATGTCATTCTCTGGATAGAGTTAGTGTAATGGAGGACAGGAGAGAGACCAGTATGTCATTCTCTGGATAGAGTTAGTGTAATGGGAGGGGACAGGAGAGAGACCAGTATGTCATTCTCTGGATAGAGTTAGTGTAATGGAGGACAGGAGAGAGACCAGTATGTCATTCTCTGGATAGAGTTAGTGTAATGGAGGGTTAGACAGGAGAGAGACCAGTATGTCATTCTCTGGATAGAGTTAGTGTAATGGAGGACAGGAGAGAGACCAGTATGTCATTCTCTGGATAGAGTTAGTGTAATGGAGGACAGGAGAGAGACCAGTATGTCATTCTCTGGATAGAGTTAGTGTAATGGAGGACAGGAGAGAGACCAGTATGTCATTCTCTGGATAGAGTTAGTGTAATGGAGGACAGGAGAGAGACCAGTATGTCATTCTCTGGATAGAGTTAGTGTAATGGAGAGACCAGTATGTCATTCTCTGGATAGTTAGTGTAATGGAGGACAGGAGAGAGACCAGTATGTCATTCTCTGGATAGAGTTAGTGTAATGGAGGACAGGAGAGAGAACAGTATGACATTCTCTGGATAGAGTTAGTATCATGGAGGACAGGAGAGAGACCAGTATGACATTCTCTGGATAGAGTTATTGTAATGGAGGACAGGAGAGAGACCAGTATGTCATTCTCTGGATAGAGTTAGTTTAATGGAGGACAGGAGAGAGACCAGTATGTCATTCTCTGGATAGAGTTAGTGTAATGGAGGACAGGAGAGAGACCAGTATGTCATTCTCTGGATAGAGTTAGTGTAATGGAGGACAGGAGAGAGACCAGCATGTCATTCTCTGGATAGAGTTAGATTAATGGAGGACAGGAGAGAGACCAGTATGTCATTCTCTGGATAGAGTTAGTGTAATGGAGGACAGGAGAGAGACCAGTATGTCATTCTCTGGATAGAGTTAGTGTAGTGGAGGACAGGAGAGAGACCAGTATGACATTCTCTGGATAGAGTTAGTGTAATGGAGGACAGGAGAGAGACCAGTATGTCATTCTCTGGATAGAGTTAGTGTAATGGAGGACAGGAGAGAGCGGTAGAATCTAACTGTAGCCCTCCATTTATGTTCTTTGTTCTAGAAACGCATACATACATACATACACACACACACACACACACACACACACACACACACACACACACACACACACACACACACACACACACTAGAGATGCAGACACACTAATAGAGACACGACATACAACAGTTACTCTTTCCTCTGCTTTTATTTTGAAGTCAATATCATAAACACGACAGTGATGTATGCCTTTATTCTGAAGTCAATATCATAAACACTACAGTGAAGTATGCCTTTATTCTGAAGTCAATATCATAAACACTACAGTGAAGTATGCCTTTATTCTGAAGTCAATATCATAAACACTACAATGACATATGCTTTTATTCTGAAGTCAATATCATAAACACTACAGTGACATATGCTTTTATTCTGAAGTCAATATCATAAACACTACAGTGACATATGCTTTTATTCTGAAGTCAATATCATAAACACTACAGTGATGTATGCTTTTATTCTGAAGGCAATATCATAAACACTACAGTGATGTATGCTTTTATTCTGAAGGCAATATCATAAACACTACAGTGATGTATGCTTTTATTCTGAAGTCAATATCATAAACACTACAGTGAAGTATGCTTTTATTCTGAAGTCAATATCATAAACACTACAGTGACACAGTATATCTGGATGTTCTGACAAACTCAGCCATTAGCTCATTATTGGTGATGGTTCTGGCACTGATCTTAGTTACCGTAACATGTTCCAACCCAGTATGTTAGTAAGCAACCCAAGCAGTTCAGAGCTCTGGATTAGTCTCAGCTACAGGTCCTGTTCTCTAGGTCTGTCCTCTGGGTGGAAGAGAGGGATCAGGTAGTTCATAGCTCTGGTTTAGTCTCAGCTACAGGTCCTGTTCTCTAGGTCTGTCCTCTGGGTGGAAGAGAGGGATCAGGTAGTTCATAGCTCTGGTTTAGTCCCAGCTACAGGTCCTGTTCTCTAGGTCTGTCCTCTGGGTGGAAGAGAGGGATCAGCGGTGAGATGGAGAAACAGACAAAGGATTGTGGTCTTAAGGGGACATCTCTCTCTTTCTCTTCGCCAATGGCAGACC
Source organism: Oncorhynchus tshawytscha (assembly GCF_018296145.1). Taxonomy (NCBI): domain Eukaryota; kingdom Metazoa; phylum Chordata; class Actinopteri; order Salmoniformes; family Salmonidae; genus Oncorhynchus; species Oncorhynchus tshawytscha. Next base: position 185,663 of record NW_024609696.1, read on the forward strand.
AAAGGAGACACCTGTTTCTCCCTTCCTCCTTTTCTCTCTCTATTCCCCCCCATTATTTTCTCTCTCTCTGTCCATCAACATCTTTTGTCCTGGTCTCCTTTAAAGGTTCATCAAAGAGAACCAGGCACACAGTTACTTTAGTGTGTCATACGCCTAGGGACACACACGCACACACACACAGACAGGGCAGGCTAGTCTGTTTGCCAGGACACACCTAGATCTGAACACATCTGCGTAAACAGATCCTACACACATCCATCAGACCTGGATCCCCCCCCCCTCCCCCAGCCCAGGGTCCATCAGACCTGGATCAAGCCCCCTCCCTCCCCCAGTCCAGGGTCCATCTACTACTAATACAGCTCCTGTTACTAATACAGCTCCTATTACTAATACAGCTCCTATTACTAATACAGCTCCTATTACTAATACAGCTCCTATTACTAATACAGCTCCTATTACTAATACAGCTCCTATTACTAATACAGCTCCTATTACTAATACAGCTCCTATTACTAATACAGCTCCTATTACTAATACAGCTCCTATTACTAATACAGCTCATATTACTAATACAGCTCCTACAGCTCCTATTACTAATACAGCTCCTATTACTAATACAGCTCCTATTACTAATACAGCTCCTATTACTAATACAGCTCCTACAGCTCCTATTACTAATACAGCTCCTATTACTAATACAGCTCCTACAGCTCCTATTACTAATACAGCTCCTATTACTAATACAGCTCCTATTACTAATACAGCTCCTATTACTAATACAGCTCCTATTACTAATACAGCTCCTACAGCTCCTATTACTAATACAGCTCCTATTACTAATACAGCTCCTATTACTAATACAGCTCCTATTACTAATACAGCTCCTATTACTAATACAGCTCCTACAGCTCCTATTACTAATACAGCTCCTATTACTAATACAGCTCCTATTACTAATACAGCTCCTATTACTAATACAGCTCCTATTATTAATACAGAGAGATGACTATAGATCTATACAGTCTAGATTACTTTGTAGACTGAACAGCAGACAAGTGGAGAGAGATGACTATAGATCTATACAGTCTAGATCACTCTGTAGACTGAACAGCAGACAAGTGGAGAGAGATGACTATAGATATATATACTGATTAGAAGGGACAGGTTGTCTGTGAACTGGTTGTGAAATGGGTCTTTCCTGCAGGTCTATGTTGTCTAGATCCTGGTAAGCAGCTGGTCCAGGGCTTGGCTGGATTCAGAGTCTGTCTGGAGGGACATCTCCTCTGCTAGCACACTCCTCTGGAAGTCCTGCAGGGAGAGAGACATCATCACACACGCTCAGATCACATCACTTCAGTGAATCTAATTGTGGCAAATCCCTGCTACTCCTGAACCACAGTGTGGAGAAATGGTATCAGTCTTTGGTACATAGACCCTCAATGTCCCTGCTACTCCTGAACCACAGTGTGGAGAAATGGTATCAGTCTTTGTACCCTGTAGGTTGGGTTCTGATACGTAGGTCCTCAATGTTCATGTTTGAAACATTAGATGTGTTTCTAGATCTCCTAAAGCTGTTCTTTGATGTTAACCTGAGGTATGTCCATGTTGTCCTCACAGCTTTCGATCAGCTGCAAAGGTTCAAATTTATTTGACATGGTGTCAACCTCTAGGAATGAATAGGTGTGTGTGAACGAGCCGTTGTGTGTGTGTGTGTGTGTGCTACCCTGAAGCGACGGAGTCGTGCCAGTCTTTCTCTGAGTCTTTGTTCCTGAGTGGAGGCCAACTCTGCTACATGATGACGCCACAGCTGCTCCTTTTCCTGACACACACACACACACACACACACACACACACAGGCATGTTACTCCTCTCTTCCCTCTTGATGGAAAGGGCTTGGTCTGACCCCTGACCTCTAAACCCTGACCCCTGACAGTTACATGCCTCAGCAGAGCCCGCCGGGATACTGTTTCCTGTGTGTGTGTGTGGCTGCTGCACAGATAGAGTTCTACATCTGGAAACTGTTCAATCAGAAACGCTCCTACCTTGTAATCTCTCCAAACATGTTTTGGCATCTCGTCAACAACACACAGACACACACACACACACACACACAGCTCTACAGGCAGGGAAGTGGCTTGTTGTATTTAGGTGTCTATGGTTGATAGATGAGAATGGCTGGAAATGAAACAAACATGATGGCCAAGGCCAGACACACTGTGTGACTTGTGTAAGTCTGAAGCTTGTTGATACATGTGCTTCTATAGAGAGAGAGAGTTCTGTCAGTCTGTAGCTCCATCAGTTTGTTGTTACATGTGGTTGCAGGCAGCCAGTGATGTATAAAGCCAGTGATGTGGACAGCCAGTGATGTATAAAGCCAGTGATGTGGACAGCCAGTGATGTATAAAGCCAGTGATGTGGACAGCGAGTGATGTATAAAGCCAGTGATGTGGACAGCGAGTGATGTATAAAGCCAGTGATGTATAAAGCCAGTGATGTATAAAGCCAGTGATGTGGACAGCCAGTGATGTATAAAGCCAGTGATGTGGACAGTAGGTGATGTATAAAGCCAGTGATGTGGACAGTAGGTGATGTATAAAGCCAGTGATGTGGACAGCCAGTGATGTGGACAATCAGTGATGTATAAAGCCAGTGATGTGGAGAGCCAGTGATGTATAAAGCCAGTGATGTGGACAGCCAGTGATGTGGACAGCCAGTGATGTGGACAGCCAGTGATGTATAAAGCCAGTGATGTGGACAGCCAGTGATGTGGACAGCCAGTGATGTGGACAGCCAGTGATGTATAAAGCCAGTGATGTGGACAGCCAGTGATGTATAAAGCCAGTGATGTGGACAGCCAGTGATGTGGACAGCCAGTGATGTATAAAGCCAGTGATGTAGTGGTGTGGGGGCTGTGCTTTGGCAAAGTGGGTGGGGTTATATCCTTCCTGTTTGGCCCTGTCTGGGGGTGTCCTCGGATGGGGCCACAGTGTCTCCTGACCCCTCCTGTCTCAGCCTCCAGTATTTATGCTGCAGTAGTTAATGTGTTGGGGGGCTAGGGTCAGTTTGTTATATCTGGAGTACCTCTCCTGTCCTATTCGGTGTCCTGTGTGAATCTAAGTGTGCGTTCTCTAATTCTCTCTTTCTCTCTCTCTCTCTCGGAGGACCTGAGCCCTAGGACCATGACCCAGGACTACCTGACATGATGACTCCTTGCTGTCCCCAGTCCACCTGGCTGTGCTGCTGCTCCAGTTTCAACTGACCTGAGCCCTAGGACCATGCCCCAGGACTACCTGACATGATGAGTCCTTGCTGTCCCCAGTCCACCTGACCGTGCTGCTGCTCCAGTTTCAACTGTTCTGCCTTATTATTATACGACCATACTGGTCATTTATGGACATTTGAACATCTTGGCCATGTTCTGTTATAATCTCCACCCGGCACAGCCAGAAGAGGACTGGCCACCCCACATAGCCTGGTTCCTCTCTAGGTTTCTTCCTAGGTTTTGGCCTTTCTAGGGAGTTTTTCCTAGCCACCGTGCTTCTACACCTGCATTGCTTGCTGTTTGGGGTTTTAGGCTGGGTTTCTGTACAGCACTTTGAGATATCAGTCGATGTATGAAGGGCTATATAAATAAATTTGATTTGATGTATAAAGTCAGTGATGTATAAAGTCAGTGATGTATAAAGTCAGTGATGTATAAAGCCAGTGATGTATAAAGCCAGTGATGTATAAAGCCAGTGATGTATAAAGCCAGTGATGGTATAAAGCCAGTGATGGTATAAAGCCAGTGATGGTATAAAGCCAGTGATGGTATAAAGCCAGTGATATATAAAGCCAGTGATGTATAAAGCCAGTGATGTGGACAGTCAGTGATGTATAAAGCCAGTGATGTGGACAGCCAGTGATGTATAAAGCCAGTGATGTGGACAGCCAGTGATATTATAAAGCCAGTGATGTGGACAGCCAGTGATGTATAAAGCCAGTGATGTATAAAGCCAGTGATGTGGACAGTCAGTGATGTATAAAGCCAGTGATGTGGACAGCCAGTGATGTATAAAGCCAGTGATGTGGACAGCCAGTGATGTATAAAGCCAGTGATGGTATAAAGCCAGTGATGTATAAAGCCAGTGATCTGGACAGTCAGTGATATATGAAGCCAGTGATGTATAAAGCCAGTGATGTGGACAGCCAGTGATATATAAAGCCAGTGATGTATAAAGCCAGTGATCTGGACAGTCAGTGATGTATAAAGCCAGTGATGTATAAAGCCAGTGATCTGGACAGTCAGTGATGTGGACAGCCAGTGATGTGGACATCCAGTGATTTATAAAGCCAGTGATGTGGACAGCCAGTGATGTATAAAGCCAGTGATGTATAAAGCCAGTGATGGTATAAAGCCAGTGATGTATAAAGCCAGTGATCTGGACAGTCAGTGATATATAAAGCCAGTGATATATAAAGTCAGTGATGTGGACAGCCAGTGATATATAAAGCCAGTGATGTATAAAGCCAGTGATGTATAAAGCCAGTGATGTGGACAGCCAGTTATATTATAAAGCCAGTGATATATAAAGCCAGTGATATATAAAGCCAGTGATGTGGACATCCAGTGATGTATAAAGCCAGTGATGTATAAAGCCAGTGATGTATAAAGCCAGTGATGTGGACAGTCAGTGATGTATAAAGCCAGTGATGTGGACAGCCAGTGATGTATAAAGCCAGTGATGTATAAAGCCAGTGATGTGGACAGTCAGTGATGTATAAAGCCAGTGATGTGGACAGCCAGTGATGTATAAAGCCAGTGATGTGGACAGCCAGTGATGTATAAAGCCAGTGATGTATAAAGCCAGTGATGTATAAAGCCAGTGATGTGGACAGCCAGTGATGTGGACAGCCAGTGATGTATAAAGCCAGTGATGTATAAAGCCAGTGATGGTATGAAGCCAGTGATGTATAAAGCCTGTGATGTGGACAGCCAGTGATATACAAAGCCAGTGATGTATAAAGCCAGTGATCTGGACAGTCAGTGATGTATAAAGCCAGTGATGTATAAAGCCAGTGATGTGGACAGTCAGTGATGTGGACAGCCAGTGATGTATAAAGCCAGTGATGTGGAGAGCCAGTGATGTGGAGAGCCAGTGATGTATAAAGCCAGTGATATATAAAGCCAGTGATGTATAAAGCCAGTGATGTGGACAGCCAGTGATGTATAAAGCCAGTGATGTATGAAGCCAGTGATGGTATAAAGCCAGTGATGTATAAAGCCAGTGATCTGGACAGTCAGTGATATATAAAGCCAGTGATATATAAAGCCAGTGATGTATAAAGCCAGTGATGTGGACAGTCAGTGATGTGGACATCCAGTGATGTATAAAGCCAGTGATGTGGACAGCCAGTGATGTATAAAGCCAGTGATGTATAAAGCCAGTGATGGTATAAAGCCAGTGATGTATAAAGCCAGTGATCTGGACAGTCAGTGATATATAAAGCCAGTGATGTATAAAGCCAGTGATGTATAAAGCCAGTGATGTGGACAGCCAGTGATGTATAAAGCCAGTGATGGATAAAGCCAGTGATGGTATAAAGCCAGTGATGTATAAAGCCAGTGATCTGGACAGTCAGTGATATATTAAACCAGTGATGTATAAAGCCAGTGATGTATAAAGCCAGTGATGTGGACAGTCAGTGATGTGGACATCCAGTGATGTGGACAGCCAGTGATGTGGACAGCCAGTGATATAATAAAGCCAGTGATATAATAAAGCCAGTGATGTATAAAGCCAGTGATGTATAAAGCCAGTGATCTGGACAGTCAGTGATGTATAAAGCCAGTGATGTATAAAGCCAGTGATGTGGACAGTCAGTGATGTGGACAGCCAGTGATGTATAAAGCCAGTGATGTGGAGAGCCAGTGATGTATAAAGCCAGTGATATATAAAGCCAGTGATGTATAAAGCCAGTGATGTATAAAGCCAGTGACGTATAAAGCCAGTGATGTGGACAGTCAGTGATGTGGACATCAAGTGATGTATAAAGCCAGTGATGTGTACAGCCAGTGATATTATAAAGCCAGTGATATATAAAGCCAGTGAAATATAAAGCCAATGATGTATAAAGCCAGTGATGTATAAAGCCAGTGATGTGGACATCCAGTGATGTATAAAGCCAGTGATGTGGACAGTCAGTGATGTGGACATCCAGTGATGTATAAAGCCAGTAATGTGGACAGCCAGTGATGTATAAAGCCAGTGATGTGGACAGTCAGTGATGTATAAAGCCAGTGATGTGGACAGCCAGTGATGTATAAAGCCAGTGAGGTGGACAGCCAGTGATATATAAAGCCAGTGATGTGGACAGTCAGTGATGTATAAAGCCAGTGATGTGGACAGCCAGTGATGTATAAAGCCAGTGATATGGACAGCCAGTGATATATAAAGCCAGGTATGTATAAAGCCAGTGATGTATAAAGCCAGTGATGTATAAAGCCAGTGATGTGGACAGTCAGTGATGTGGACATCCAGTGATGTTTAAAGCCAGTGATGTGGACAGCCAGTGATATTATAAAGCCAGTGATATATAAAGCCAGTGATATATAAAGCCAGTGATGTATAAAGCCAGTGATATATAAAGCCAGTGATGTATAAAGCCAGTGATGTGGACATCCAGTGATGTATAAAGCCAGTGATGTGGACAGTCAGTGATGTGGACATCCAGTGATGTGGACAGTCAGTGATGTGGACAGCCAGTGATGTATAAAGCCAGTAATGTGGACAGCCAGTGATGTATAAAGCCAGTGATGTGGACAGTCAGTGATGTGGACATCCAGTGATGTGGACAGTCAGTGATGTGTACAGCCAGTGATGTATAAAGCCAGTGATGTGGAGTCAATAATGTGGACAGTCAGTGATGTGGACAGTCAGTGATGTGGACAGCCAGTGATGTGGACAGCCAGTGATGTATAAAGCCAGTGATGTGGACAGCCAGTGATGTATAAAGCCAGTGATGTGGACAGCCAGTGATATATAAAGCCAGTGATGTATAAAGCCAGTGATGTATAAAGCCAGTGATGTGGACAGTCAGTGATGTGGACATCCAGTGATGTTTAAAGCCAGTGATGTGGACAGCCAGTGATATTATAAAGCCAGTGATATATAAAGCCAGTGATATATAAAGCCAGTGATGTATAAAGCCAGTGATATATAAAGCCAGTGATGTATAAAGCCAGTGATGTGGACATCCAGTGATGTATAAAGCCAGTGATGTGGACAGTCAGTGATGTGGACAGTCAGTGATGTGGACAGCTAGTGATGTATAAAGCCAGTAATGTGGACAGCCAGTGATGTATAAAGCCAGTGATGTGGACAGTCACTGATGTGGACATCCAGTGATGTGGACAGTCAGTGATGTGTACAGCCAGTGATGTATAAAGCCAGTGATGTGGACAGTCAATAATGTGGACAGTCAGTGATGTGGACAGTCAGTGATGTGGACAGCCAGTGATGTGGACAGTCAGTGATGTGGACAGCCAGTGATGTATAAAGCCAGTGATGTGGACAGCCAGTGATGTATAAAGCCAGTGATGTGGACAGCCAGTGATATATAAAGCCAGTTATGTATAAAGCCAGTGATGTATAAAGCCAGTGATGTATAAAGCCAGTGATGTGGACAGTCAGTGATGTGGACATCCAGTGATGTTTAAAGCCAGTGATGTGGACAGCCAGTGATATTATAAAGCCAGTGATATATAAAGCCAGTGATATATAAATCACCTTCAGTTACTGCAGCCTGGCTTCATGGCAGTGTTGAGGGATGTGAGGTTATTAAAAGGCTCTCTGTGTGTGTTACCTTCCTACTCTCCTCCAGGTCTCGGATTCTGTCCTGCTCCTGCTGCACTCGCTCCCGACGCCGCCGCACCTGGCAACCATAGGAAGTTACATCACAGGAAGTTACATCGCACTGCTGCAGTTATGAACCAGTAAAATCACAAAGGGCCAGAGAAAATAATAATCTCAGGTAGATATCCACCCTCTCCTAGAGAGAGAGAGGTAGATATCCACCCTCTCCTAGAGAGATAGAGGTAGATATCCACCCTCTCCTAGAGAGATAGAGGTAGATATCCACCCTCTCCTAGAGAGATAGAGGTAGATATCCACCCTCTCCTAGAGAGATAGAGGTAGATATCCACCCTCTCCTAGAGAGATAGAGGTAGATATCCACCCTCTCCTAGAGAGATAGAGGTAGATATCCACCCTCTCTTAGAGAGGTAGATATCCACCCTCTCCTAGAGAGAGATAGAGGTAGATATCCACCCTCTCCTAGAGAGATAGAGGTAGATATCCACCCTCTCCTAGAGAGATAGAGGTAGATATCCACCCTCTCCTAGAGAGATAGAGGTAGATATCCACCCTCTCCTAGAGAGAGAGAGGTAGATATCCACCCTCTCCTAGAGAGAGATAGAGGTAGATATACACCCTCTCCTAGAGAGACAGACGTAGATGTCCACCCTCTCTTTGAGAGATAGAGGTAGATACTCACCCTCTCCTAGAGAGAGATAGAGGTAGATATCCACCCTCTCCTAGAGAGAGATAGAGGTAGATATCCACCCTCTCCTAGAGAGATAGAGGTAGATATCCACCCTCTCCTAGAGAGATAGAGGTAGATATCCACCCTCTCCTAGAGAGAGATAGAGGTAGATATCCACCCTCTCCTAGAGAGATAGAGGTAGATATCCACCCTCTCCTAGAGAGATAGAGGTAGATATCCACCCTCTCCTAGAGAGAGATAGAGGTAGATATCCACCCTCTCCTAGAGAGAGAGAGAGGTAGATATCCACCCTCTCCTAGAGAGATAGAGGTAGATATCCACCCTCTCCTAGAGAGATAGAGGTAGATATCCACCCTCTCCTAGAGAGATAGAGGTAGATATCCACCCTCTCTTAGAGAGGTAGATATTCACCCTCTCCTAGAGAGAGATAGAGGTAGATATCCACCCTCTCCTAGAGAGATAGAGGTAGATATCCACCCTCTCCTAGAGAGATAGAGGTAGATATCCACCCTCTCCTAGAGAGATAGAGGTAGATATCCACCCTCTCCTAGAGAGAGATAGAGGTAGATATCCACCCTCTCCTAGAGAGAGATAGAGGTAGATATCCACCCTCTCCTAGAGAGAGATAGAGGTAGATATCCACCCTCTCCTAGAGAGATAGAGGTAGATATCCACCCTCTCCTAGAGAGATAGAGGTAGATATCCACCCTCTCCTAGAGAGAGATAGAGGTAGATATCCACCCTCTCCTAGAGAGATAGAGGTAGATATCCACCCTCTCCTAGAGAGATAGAGGTAGATATCCACCCTCTCCTAGAGAGATAGAGGTAGATATCCACCCTCTCCTAGAGAGATAGAGGTAGATATCCACCCTCTCCTAGAGAGAGATAGAGGTAGATATCCACCCTCTCCTAGAGAGATAGAGGTAGATATCCACCCTCTCCTAGAGAGAGAGATAGAGGTAGATATCCACCCTCTCCTAGAGAGATAGAGGTAGATATCCACCCTCTCCTAGAGAGAGAGATAGAGGTAGATATCCACCCTCTCCTAGAGAGATACAGGTGGATATCCACCCTCTCCTAGAGAGAGATAGAGGTAGTTATCCACCCTCTCCTAGAGAGAGAGATAGAGGTAGATATCCACCCTCTCCTAGAGAGACAGACGTAGATGTCCACCCTCTCTTTGAGAGATAGAGGTAGATACTCACCCTCTCCTAGAGAGAGATAGAGGTAGATATCCACCCTCTCCTAGAGAGAGATAGAGGTAGATATCCACCCTCTCCTAGAGAGATAGAGGTAGATATCCACCCTCTCCTAGAGAGATAGAGGTAGATATCCACCCTCTCCTAGAGAGAGATAGAGGTAGATATCCACCCTCTCCTAGAGAGATAGAGGTAGATATCCACCCTCTCCTAGAGAGATAGAGGTAGATATCCACCCTCTCCTAGAGAGAGATAGAGGTAGATATCCACCCTCTCCTAGAGAGAGATAGAGGTAGATATCCACCCTCTCCTAGAGAGAGAGAGAGGTAGATATCCACCCTCTCCTAGAGAGATAGAGGTAGATATCCACCCTCTCCTAGAGAGAGATAGAGGTAGATATCCACCCTCTCCTAGAGAGATAGAGGTATAAATTCACCCTCTCCTAGAGAGAGAGGAAAATGTCCACCCTCTCCTAGAGAGATAGAGGTAGATATTCACCCTCTCCTAGAGATAGAGGTAGATATCCACCCTCTCCTAGAGAGAGATAGAGGTAGATATCCACCCTCTCCTAGAGAGAGATAGAGGTAGATATCCACCCTCTCCTAGAGAGGTAGATATCCACCCTCTCCTAGAGAGAGATAGAGGTAGATATCCACCCTCTCCTAGAGAGAGATAGAGGTAGATATCCACCCTCTCCTAGAGAGAGATAGAGGTAGATATCCACCCTCTCCTAGAGAGATAGAGGTAGATATCCACCCTCTCCTAGAGAGAGATAGAGGTAGATATCCACCCTCTCCTAGAGAGAGATAGAGAGGTAGATGTCCACCCTCTCCTAGAGAGATAGAGGTAGATATCCACCCTCTCCTAGAGAGAGATAGAGGTAGATATCCACCCTCTCCTAGAGAGAGATAGAGGTAGATATTCACCCTCTCCTAGAGAGAGAGAGGTAGATATCCACCCTCTCCTAGAGAGATAGAGGTAGATATCCACCCTCCCCTAGAGAGAGATAGAGGTAGATATCCACCCTCTCCTAGAGAGAGATAGAGGTAGATATCCACCCTCTCCTAGAGAGAGAGATAGAGGTAGATATCCACCCTCTCCTAGAGAGAGATAGAGGTAGATATTCACCCTCTCCTAGAGAGATAGAGGTATATACTCACCCTCTCCACTTTGTCTTCCTTCCAGTCTTCTCCCAGCGTGTCTGTCTCCTTGTGGCTTTTCCCCTTCTCTCCCAGGAACGCATAGTCCTCCTCCTTACACATCCCTCTCATGGACTACAGAATGACATCATCACATCCCTCCCATGGACTACAGAATGACATCATCACATCCCTCTCATGGTCTACAGAATGACATCATCACATCCCTCTCACGGATTACAGAATTTCATCATCACATCCCTCTCATGGACTACAGAATTACATCATCACATCCCTCTCATGGACTACAGAATGACATCATCACATCCCTCTCATGGACTATAGAATGACATCATCACATCCCCCTCACGGACTACAGAATGACATCATCACATCCCTCTCATGGACTACAGAATGACATCATCACATCCCTCTCATGGACTACAGAATGACATCATCACATCCCTCTCATGGACTATAGAATGACATCATCACATCCCCCTCACGGACTACAGAATGACATCATCACATCCCTCTCATGGACTATAGAATGACATCATCACATCCCTCTCATGGACTATAGAATGACATCATCACATCCCTCTCATGGACTACAGAATGACATCATCACATCCCCCTCATGGACTATAGAATGACATCATCACATCCCTCTCATGGACTACAGAATGACATCATCACATCCCCCTCACTGGGATGACATCTGTCACGTTCAAAACGGCTGGGACCTGGAATCTCGTAAATCGGAAATTTCAGACTCTAAAAAATGAGCTCTTACTTGGAAAAATGATTAGACAACCAACCAGTTGGTCAACCAACCAGTTGGTCAACCAACTCAGAATCTTGCTGCGTTTAAAACAGGAAACTCTGAAAAATGCTAGGTCAAATCATGACTTCAGTGATCTTCAGGTCGGAAAGTTTGAGCTTTAGAAAGAGGCCTGAGTTCCCGAGTTGGAACTTTAAGTGGCATGACAGTGTTTTTTTCCTGAGTTCCCGAGTTGGAACTTTAAGTGGCATGACAGTGTTTTTTTCAGAGTTCCCAGTTGTTTTGAACACGTCATGATGCCACGTTCATATGCTAGTTAGAACTAGGTAACTCTGAAATATCCAACTTGCTGATACATTGAAAGCTGCATGTGTATAACTGTAACCAGTTAACAATTTGTACATTTCAGAGTTTCCTAGTTCCGACTAGTACTTGAATGCGGCCATCCCCTTGTGAACTACAGAACGACATCATGATCTAATAACATCCCCTTCGTGGACTACATAATGACATCATGATCTAATAACATCCCCTCGTGAACTACAGTATGACATCATGATCTAATAACATCCCCTCCTGGACTACAGAATGACATCATGATATCATAACATCCCCCTCGTGAACTACATAATGACATCATGATCTAATAACATCCCCTCGTGGAACTACATAATGACATCATGATCTAATAACATGAACTACAGAATGACATCATGACTAATAACATCCCCTCGTGAACTACATAACGACATCATGATCTAATAACATCCCCTCGTGAACTACATAACGACATCATGACACTCAGAATGACATCATGATCTAATAACATCCCCTCGTGAACTACAGAATGACATCATGATCTAATAACATCCCCCTCGTGAACTACATAATGACATCATGATCTAATAACATCCCCCTCGTGAACTACAGAATGACATCATGATCTAATAACATCCCCCTCGTGAACTACAGAACGACACTTTTGTACTTCCGGCGCCGACAGAGATGGCCGCCTCGCTTCGCGTTCCTAGGAAACTATGCAGTTTTTTGTTTTTTTACGTGTTATTTCTTACACTAGTACCCCAGGTCATCTTAGGTTTCTTTACATACAGCCGAGAAGAACTACTGAATATAAGATCAGCGTCAACTCACCATCAGTACGACCAAGAATATGTTTTTCGCGACGCGGATCCTGTGTTCTGCCTTACAACCAGTGTAACCGAGTGGATCACATGCAGCGACCAAAAAAAAAACGACTCAGAAAAAGAGGGAAACGAAGCGGTCTTCTGGTCAGACTCCGGAGACGGGCACATCGTGCACCACTCCCTAGCATTCTTCTTGCCAATGTCCAGTCTCTTGACAACAAGGTTGATGAAATCCGAGCAAGGGTAGCATTCCAGAGGGACATCAGAGACTGTAACGTTCTTTGCTTCACGGAAACATGGCTCACTGGAGAGACGCAATCCGAAGCGGTGCAGCCAGCGGGTTTCTCCACGCATCGCGCCGACAGAAACAAACATCTTTCTGGTAAGAAGACGGGCGGGGGCGTATGTCTTATGGCCAACGTGACATGGTGTGATGAAAGAAACATACAGGAACTCAAATCCTTCTGTTCACCTGATTTAGAATTCCTCACAATCAAATGTAGACCGCATTATCTACCAAGAGAATTCTCTTCGATTATAATCACAGCCGTATATATCCCCCAAGCAGCCACATCGATGGCTCTGAACGAACTTTATTTAACTCTCTGCAAACTGGAAACGATTTATCCGGAGGCTGCATTCATTGTAGCTGGGGATTTTAACAAGGCTAATCTGAAAACAAGACTCCCTAAATTTTATCAGCATATCGATTGCGCAACCAGGGGTGGAAAGACCCTGGATCATTGTTACTCTAACTTCCGCGACGCATATAAGGCCCTGCCCCGCCCCCTTTCGGAAAAGCTGACCACGACTCCATTTTGTTGATCCCTGCCTACAGACAGAAACTAAAACAAGAAGCTCCCACGCTGAGGTCTGTCCAACGCTGGTCCGACCAAGCTGACTCCACACTCCAAGACTGCTTCCATCACGTGGACTGGGAGATGTTTCGTATTGCGTCAGACAACAACATTGACGAATACGCTGATACGGTGTGCGAGTTCATTAGAACGTGCGTTGAAGATGTCGTTCCCATAGCAACGATTAAAACATTCCCTAACCAGAAACCGTGGATTGATGGCAGCATTCGTGTGAAACTGAAGGCACGAACCACTGCTTTTAATCAGGGCAAGGTGTCTGGTAACATGACTGAATACAAACAGTGCAGCTATTCCCTCCGCAAGGCTATCAAACAAGCTAAGCGCCAGTACAGAGACAAAGTAGAATCTCAATTCAACGGCTCAGACACAAGAGGTATGTGGCAGGGTCTACAGTCAATCACGGACTACAGGAAGAAACCCAGCCCAGTCACGGACCAGAATACCTATGTGAGCCCCACAATGCTTGCTTCAGGCAGAGCCCTCTAAGACCTGTTAACCCTCGCAAGGCTCCCTGTTGCTGTTCCCACATGCTTCAAGAGGGCCACCATTGTTCCTGTTCCCAAGAAAGCTAAGGTAACTGAGCTAAACGACTACGACATCCGTCATCTGAAGTGCGTGGACCATATCACCTCCACCCTACCTGACACCCTTGACCCACTCCAATTTGCTTACCGCCCAAATAGGTCCACAGACGATGCAATCTCAACCACACTGCACACTGCCCTAACCCATCGACCTATGTGAGAATGCTGTTCTAACTCAATCATCAAGTTTGTACTCCCTGTTCACCCACGACTGCGTGGGCACGCCTCCAACTCAATCACAACAGTGGTAGGCTTGATCACCAACAACGACGAGACGGCCTACAGGGAGGAGGTGAGGGCCCTCGGAGTGTGGTGTCAGGAAAATAACCTCACACTCAACGTCAACAAAACTAAGGAGATGATTGTGGACTTCAGGAAACAGCAGAGGGAACACCCCCATCCACATCGATGGAACAGTAGTGGAGAGGGTAGCAAGTTTTAAGTTCCTCGGCATACACATCACAGACAAACTGAATTGGTCCACTCACACAGACAGCATCGTGAGGAAGGCGCAGCAGCGCCTCTTCAACCTCAGGAGGCTGAAGAAATTCGGCTTGTCACCAAAAGCACTCACAAACTTCTACAGATGCACAATCGAGAGCATCCTGGCGGGCTGTATCACCGCCTGGTATGGCAACTGCACCGCCCTCAACCGTAAGGCTCTCCAGAGGGTAGTGAGGTCTGCACAACGCATCACCGGGGGCAAACTACCTGCCCTCCAGGACACCTACACCACCCGATGCTACAGGAAGGCCATAAAGATCATCAAGGACATCAACCACCCGAGCCACTGCCTGTTCACCCCGCTGCCATCCAGAAGGCGAGGTCAGTACAGGTGCATCAAAGCTAGGACCGAGAGACTGAAAAACAGCTTCTATCTCAAGGCCATCAGACTGTTAAACAGCCACCACTAACATTGAGTGGCTACTGCCAACACACTGTCAATGACACTGACTCTACTCCAGCCACTTTAATCATGGGAATTGATGGGAAATGATGTAAATATATCACTAGCCACTTTAAACAATGCTACCTTATATAATGTTACTTACCCTACATTGTTCATCTCATATGCATACGTTGATACTGTACTCTATATCATCGACTGCATCCTTATGTAATACATGTATCACTAGCCACTTTAACTATGCCACTTGGTTTACATACTTATCTCATATGTATATACTGTACTCGATATCATCTACTGTATCTTGCCTATGCTGCTCTGTACCATCACTCATTCATATATCCTTATGTACATATTCTTTATCCCCTTACACTGTGTATGACAGTAGTTTTTTTTTGGAATTGTTAGTTAGATTACTTGCTCGTTATTACTGCATTGTCGGAACTAGAAGCACAAGCATTTCGCTACACTCGCATTAACATCTGCTAACCATGTGTATGTGACAAATAAAATTTGATTTGATTTGATTTGATTTGACATCATGATCTAATAACATCCCCCTCGTGAACTACATAATGACATCATGATCTAATAACATCCCCCTCGTGAACTACAGAATGACATCATGATCTAATAACATCCCCCTCGTGAACTACAGTATGACATCATGATCTAATAACATCCCCCTCGTGAACTACAGAATGACATCATTATATCATATCCTCCCCCCATGGACTACAGAATGACATCATGATCTCATAACATCACCCTCGTGAACTACAGAATGACATCATGATCTCATATCCTCCCCCCATGGACTACAGAATGACATCATGATCTCATATCCTCCCCCATGGACTACAGAATGACATCATGATCTCATATCCTCCCCCATGGACTACAGAATGACATCATGATCTCATATCCTCCCCCATGGACTACAGAATGACATCATGATCTCATATCCTCCCCCATGGACTACAGAATGACATCATGATCTCATAACATCACCCTCGTGAACTACAGAATGACATCATGATATCATAACATCCCCCATAAACTACAGAATGACATCATGATCTCATATCCTCCCCCATGGACTACAGAATGACATCATGATCTCATATCCTCCCCCCATGGACTACAGAATGACATCATGATATCATATCCTCCCCCATGGACTACAGAATGACATCATGATCTCATATCCTCCCCCCATGGACTAGAGGAGGAGACTGATTGTGCTTTTAAGACAACTGGGAACTCAGGGGGAGTTCAAATCATGATGTAAGTGATCTTCAGGTCAGAAGGTCAGAGCTCTAGAAAGATGCCTGAGTTCCCGCGTTGGAATTCCGAGTTGGATGACCGCTCAAAATGATTTGTCCCAGTTTGAGCTCATTTTTTCCAGAGTTCCCAGTTTGTCTTGAAGGCACTGAAGTCTTAGTGTACAAGAACCCAGGAGAGAACCATGTACGTCCCAATGAGATGCACATGTCTTTGTTAAAGTTGGCCAACAGGTTACAGTTACCTTAGACATGGGAATACTACACACACAGCTACAGTTACCTTAGACATGGGAATACTACACACACAGCTACAGTTACCTTAGACATGGGGATACTACACACACAGCTACAGTTACCTTAGACATGGGAATACTACACACACAGCTACAGTTACCTTAGACATGGGCATACTACACACACAGCTACAGTTACTACACACACAGCTACAGTTACCTTAGACATGGGGATCCCTTCAAACTTAACAACATGGTCCATCCTGGACAGGAAGGACACAGTTACTACACAGTTACTACACAGTTACTACACACACAGGTACAGTTAATGCACAGTTACTACACACACAGCTACAGTTACTACACACACAGCTACAGTTACTACACACACAGCTACAGTTACTACACACACAGCTACAGTTACTACACAGTTACTACACACACAGCTACAGTTACTACACAGTTACTACACACACATCTACAGTTAATACACAGTTAGTACAGTTGACATATTGCAGTAAACTTTACACACACACATGCTCCCCAGTTAGCAAATACATAGTTAAAACACACACACACACACACAGTTGGTAAATTCACAGTTAACCACTAATAGTTAGTTACCATGCCAACAGCTCCACACTCAGTCACATTAAACCTTCTCACACAATACTCATTGTCTATTAGTACTACTAATTTAAGACTACTAATTCAAATAGAATATGTTATTTGCATTTGTTCCAGTATTGTCCTACTATAAGTTACTGTCCTAGTCAAGGCAGTCAGATGCACTGACCTGAGGCCTGGTCTGGTAGGCTGCAGCCTTCTGTGTGTTCGTAGAGTCTTCTGGTCTGTCTCTCTGTGTGTCCGTAGAGTCCTCTGGTCTGTCTCTCTGTAGAGTCCTCTGGTCTGTCTCTCTGTAGAGTCCTCTGGTCTGTCTCTCTGTAGAGTCCTCTGGTCTGTCTCTCTGTGTCTCCGTAGAGTCCTCTGGTCTGTCTCTCTGTAGAGTCCTCTGGTCTGTCTCTCTGTAGAGTCCTCTGGTCTGTCTCTCTGTAGAGTCCTCTGGTCTGTCTCTCTGTGTCTCTGTAGAGTCCTCTGGTCTGTCTCTCTGTGTCTCCGTAGAGTCCTCTGGTCTGTCTCTCTGTAGAGTCCTCTGGTCCGTCTCTCTGTGTGATGTCCCGTTGTTTGTCCACTGATCACTATTATAGCCAGTGTGTGTCCAGTGATCCTCCCATGTTACAGCGTGACCACACGTCTCAGAGATGGCAGCTATTTCAGCAGCGTCCTGTCAGAAGTGGCACTCTCCCACTAATAAAGAAACGCTGCCACGGGGTGACTGATGGAGCTGCTGGGGGTGTCGTTCCACCACGGGGTGACTGATGGAGCTGCTGGGGGTGTCGTGCCACCACGGGGTGACTGATGGAGCTGCTGGGGGTGTCATGCCACCACGGGTGACTGATGGAGCTGCTGGGGGTGTCGTGCCACCACGGGTGACTGATGGAGCTGCTGGGGGTGTCGTTCCACCACGGGGTGACTGATGGAGCTGCTGGGGGTGTCGTTCCACCACGGGGTGACTGATGGAGCTGCTGGGGGTGTCATGCCACCACGGGTGACTGATGGAGCTGCTGGGGGTGTCATGCCACCACGGGTGACTGATGGAGCTGCTGGGGGTGTCGTGCCACCACGGGGTGACTGATGGAGCTGCTGGGGGTGTCGTTCCACCACGGGGTGACTGATGGAGCTGCTGGGGGTGTCGTTCCACCACGGGGTGACTGATGGAGCTGCTGGGGTGTCATGCCACCACGGGGGTGACTGATGCCACCACGGGTGACTGATGGAGCTGCTGGGGGTGTCGTGCCACCACGGGGTGACTGATGGAGCTGCTGGGGGTGTCGTTCCACCACGGGGTGACTGATGGAGCTGCTGGGAGTGTCGTTCCACCACGGGGTGACTGATGGAGCTGCTGGGGGTGTCGTTCCACCACGGGGTGACTGATGGAGCTGCTGGGGTGTCGTTCCACCACGGGGTGACTGATGGAGCTGCTGGGGGTGTCATGCTCTTCCCTGAGGCTCTGACGGGGGGTTGTGGGTTGTCATGCCACCACGGGGTGACTGATGGAGCTGCTGGGGCTGTCAATGCTCTTCCCTGAGGCTCTGATGGGGGGGTTGGGTGTCATGTCAGCTGGTGGGACTGTTGTCATGTTTGTGTTGTTTGCCAGACCTGGGTACCACCCACTACAGAATGTGCCTGGGCTGGCAGTGATTTACCCATGAGGTCACCATTCAAGCCTCAGTAACACAAGAAGAGGAAAGGACAGGAGAGAGAGGGATCACTGGCCTAGAAGAGGACACAACAGGAGAGACAGGGATCACTGGCCTAGAAGAGGACACAACAGGAGAGACAGGGATCACTGGCCTAGAAGAGGACACAACAGGAGAGACAGGGATCACTGGCCTAGAAGAGGACATAACAGGAGAGACAGGGATCACTGGCCTAGAAGAGGACACAACAGGAGAGAGAGGGATCACTGGCCTAGAAGAGGACATAACAGGAGAGAGAGGGATCACTGGCCTAGAAGAGGACACAACAGGAGAGAGAGGGATCACTGGCCTAGAAGAGGACACAACAGGAGAGAGAGGGATCACTGGCCTAGAAGAGGACACAACAGGAGAGACAGGGATCACTGGCCTAGAAGAGGACACAACAGGAGAGAGAGGGATCACTGGCCTAGAAGAGGACACAACAGGAGAGAGAGGGATCACTGGCCTAGAAGAGGACACAACAGGAGAGAGAGGGATCACTGGCCTAGAAAGGACACAACAGGAGAGACAGGGATCACTGGCCTAGAAGAGGACACAACAGGAGAGAGAGGGATCACTGGCCTAGAAAGGACACAACAGGAGAGACAGGGATCACTGGCCTAGAAGAGGACACAACAGGAGAGACAGGGATCACTGGCCTAGAAGAGGACACAACAGGAGAGAGAGGGATCACTGGCCTAGAAGAGGACATAACAGGAGAGAGAGGGATCACTGGCCTAGAAGAGGACACAACAGGAGAGACAGGGATCACTGGCCTAGAAGAGGACACAACAGGAGAGACAGGGATCACTGGCCTAGAAGAGGACACAACAGGAGAGACAGGGATCACTGGCCTAGAAGAGGACACAACAGGAGAGAGAGGGATCACTGGCCTAGAAGAGGACACAACAGGAGAGACAGGGATCACTGGCCTAGAAGAGGACACAACAGGAGAGACAGGGATCACTGGCCTAGAAGAGGACACAACAGGAGAGAGAGGGATCACTGGCCTAGAAGAGGACACAACAGGAGAGACAGGGATCACTGGCCTAGAAGAGGACACAACAGGAGAGACAGGGATCACTGGCCTAGAAAGGACACAACAGGAGAGAGAGGGATCACTGGCCTAGAAAGGACACAACAGGAGAGAGAGGGATCACTGGCCTAGAAGAGGACACAACAGGAGAGAGAGGGATCATTGGCCTAGAAGAGGACACAACAGGAGAGAGAGGGATCACTGGCCTAAAAGGACACAACAGGAGAGACAGGGATCACTGGCCTAGAAAGGACACAACAGGAGAGAGAGGGATCACTGGCCTAGAAGAGGACATAACAGGAGAGACAGGGATCACTGGCCTAGAAAGGACACAACAGGAGAGAGAGGGATCACTGGCCTAGAAGAGGACATGACAGGAGAGATGGATCACTGGCCTAGAAAGGACACAACAGGAGAGAGAGGGATCACTGGCCTAGAAGAGGACACAACAGGAGAGAGAGGGATCACTGGCCTAGAAGAGGACACGACAGGAGAGACAGGGATCACTGGCCTAGAAGAGGACACAACAGGAGAGATGGATCACTGGCCTAGAAGAGGACAAAACAGGAGAGATGGATCACTGGCCTAGAAGAGGACAAAACAGGAGAGAGAGATGTTATCTCTCTGAGAGGCTTTAACTGTTGTCAGGAGTGAGTCTTGACAGGGATGAGTGTTAACTCTGAGAGGCTTTAACTGTTGTCAGGAGGGAGTCTTGACAGGGATGAGTGTTAACTCTCTGAGAGGCTTTAACTGTTGTCAGGAGGGAGTCTTGACAGGGATGAGTGTTAACTCTCTGAGAGGCTTTAACTGTTGTCAGGAGGGAGTCTTGACAGGGATGAGTGTTAACTCTCTGAGAGGCTTTAACTGTTGTCAGGAGGGAGTCTTGACAGGGATGAGTGTTAACTCTCTGAGAGGCTTTAACTGTTGTCAGGAGGGAGTCTTGACAGGGATGAGTGTTAACTCTCTGAGAGGCTTTAACTGTTGTCAGGAGGGAGTCTTGACAGGGATGAGTGTTAACTCTCAGAGAGGCTTTAACTGTTGTCAGGAGGGAGTCTTGACAGGGATGAGTGTTAACTCTCTGAGAGGCTTTAACTGTTGTCAGGAGGGAGTCTTGACAGGGATGAGTGTTAACTCTCTGAGAGGCTTTAACTGTTGTCAGGAGGGAGTCTTGACAGGGATGAGTGTTAACTCTCTGAGAGGCTTTAACTGTTGTCAGGAGGGAGTCTTGACAGGGATGAGTGTTAACTCTCTGAGAGGCTTTAACTGTTGTCAGGAGGGAGTCTTGACAGGGATGAGTGTTAACTCTCTGAGAGGCTTTAACTGTTGTCAGGAGGGAGTCTTGACAGGGATGAGTGTTAACTCTCTGAGAGGCTTATGTCTTCTTTATCTGTTGTCAGGGCTATTCCAGGAAATACAGAGCACACAGGGAGCATCCCAAAGAGCACCCTGTTCCCTAGGGGCCCTGTTCAAATGCATCACACTCTATGGGGAATAGGGTGCTATAGGGCCCTGGTCAACAGTAGTGCACTATATAGGGAATAGGGTGCTATAGGGCTCTGGTCAACAGTAGTGCACTATATAGGGGAATAGGGTGCCATAGGGCTCTGGTCTAAAGCAGTGCACTATATAGGGGAATAGGGTTCTATAGGGCCCTGGTCTAAAGCAGTGCACTATATAGGGAATAGGGTGCCATTTGGGACGTAATCTAAGACTACACACTCCTGATATTTATAGACAGACAACTTGTGTTGTGGCTCACTGCTGCTGGACTTCCTGTTCCTGCTGTGGGCGGGGGGGTCCAAGGATTGACGGGGGGAGCCCAATTCCCAACTCAGCAGGGCTGCATCCTGGAGCGATGTTTGTCCAAATCTCTGGCCTCGTTCCGCTGGGCAGGACTGGAGCTGGGGGAGAGAGCCTGGGGTTGGTCTAGGTGAGAGGGGATGTGGCTGGGTCAGGCTGGGGGAGAGAGCCTGGGGTTGGTCTAGGTGAGAGGGGATGTGGCTGGGTTTGGTAAACATACTGACGGGGAGGAGGAGTTGGGCTGGGTCAGGCTAGAATGGGACTGGTGATGGGTAATGGAGTCCTGCTGCAGTCTCTGTCCCTTCTCTCTTTCCTGTCAGTCCCTCCGATCTCTCTCTCCTCTCTGCAGTAAAGGTCACATCTCCCCTGTTAAACTAACCTTGGCTGATTTACTCTCCCTCTATCTCCCTCTCTATCTCCCTCTACCTCTCCCTCTACCTCCCTCTCTACCTCCCTCTCTACCTCCCTCTCTCTCTACCTCCCTCTCTCTCTACCTCTCTCTCTCTCTACCTCTCTCTCTCTCTCTCTACCTCTCTCTCTCTCTCTACCTCCCTCTCCCTCTATCTCCCTCTCACCCTATCTCCCTCTCTCTCTCTACCTCCCTCTCCCTCTACCTCCCTCTCTATCTCCCTCTATCTCCCCTCTATCTCTCTCTCTCCCTCTCTACCTCTCTCTCTCTCTCTCTCTCTCTCTCTCTCTACCAATTCAATTCAATTCAATTCAAGGGCTTTATTGGCATGGGAAACATGTGTTAACATTGCCAAAGCAAGTGAGGTAGACAACATACAAAGTGAATATATAAAGTGAAAAACAACAAAAATTAACAGTAAACATTACACATACAGAAGTTTCAAAACAGTAAAGACATTACAAATGTCATATTATATATATATATACAGTGTTTTAACAATGTACAAATGGTTAAAGGACACAAGGTAAAATAAATAAGCATAAATATGGGTTGTATTTACAATGGTGTTTGTTCTTCACTGGTTGCCCTTTTCTCGTGGCAACAGGTCACAAATCTTGCTGCTGTGATGGCACACTGTGGAATTTCACCCAGTAGATATGGGAGTTTTTCAAAATTGGATTTGTTTTCGAATTCTTTGTGGATCTGTGTAATCTGAGGGAAATATGTCTCTCTAATATGCTCATACATTGGGCAGGAGGTTAGGAAGTACAGCTCAGTTTCCACCTCATTTTGTGGGCAGTGAGCACATAGCCTGTCTTCTCTTGAGAGCCATGTCTGCCTACGGCGGCCTTTCTCAATAGCAAGGCTATGCTCACTGAGTCTGTACATAGTCAAGGCTTTCCTTAATTTTGGGTCAGTCACAGTGGTCAGGTATTCTGCCGCTGTGTACTCTCTGTGTAGGGCCAAATAGCATTCTAGTTTGCTCTGTTTTTTGTTAATTCTTTCCAATGTGTTAAGTAGTTATCTTTTTGTTTTCTCATGATTTGGTTGGGTCTAATTATGCTGCTGTCCTGGGGCTCTGTAGTGTGTGTTTGTGTTTGTGAACAGAGCCCCAGGACCAGCTTGCTTAGGGACTCTTCTCCAGGTTCATCTCTCTGTAGGTGATGGCTTTGTTATGGAAGGTTTGTGAATCGCTTCCTTTTAGGTGGTTGTAGAATTTAACAGCTCTTTTCTGGATTTTGATAATTAGTGGGTATCGGCCTAATTCTGCTCTGCATGCATTATTTGGTGTTCTACGTTGTACACGGAGGATATTTTTGCAGAATTCTGCGTGCAGAGTCTCAATTTGGTGTTTGTCCCATTTTGTGAAGTCTTGGTTGGTGAGCGGACCCCAGACCTCACAACCATAAAGGGAATGGGCTCTATGACTGATTCAAGTATTTTTAGCCAAATCCTAATTGGTATGTTGAAATTTATGTTTCTTTTGATGGCATAGAATGCCCTTCTTGCCTTGTCTCTCAGATCGTTCACAGCTTTGTGGAAGTTACCTGTGGTGCTGATGTTTAGGCCAAGGTATGTATAGTTTTTGTGTGCTCTAGGGCAACAGTGTCTAGATGGAATTTGTATTTGTGGTCCTGGTGACTGGACCTTTTTGGAACACCATTATTTTGGTCTTACTGAGATTTACTGTCAGGGCCCAGGTCTGACAGAATCTGTGCATAAGATCTAGGTGCTGCTGTAGGCCCTCCTTGGTTGGTGACAGAAGCACCAGATCATCAGCAAACAGCAGACATTTGACTTCGGATTCTAGCAGGGGGAGGCCGGGTGCTGCAGACTTTTCTAGTGCCCGCGCCAATTCGTTGATATATATGTTGAAGAGGGTGGGGCTTAAGCTGCATCCCTGTCTAACCCCACGACCCTGTGTGAAGAAATGTGTGTTTTTTGCCAATTTTAACCGCACACTTGTTGTTTGTGTACATGGATTTTATAATGTCGTATGTTTTACCCCCAACACCACTTTCCATCAGTTTGTATAGCAGACCCTCATGCCAGATTGAGTCGAAGGCTTTTTTGAAATCAACAAAGCATGAGAAGACTTTGCCTTTGTTTTGGTTTGTTTGGTTGTCAATTAGGGTGTGCAGGGTGAATACATGGTCTGTTGTACGGTAATTTGGTAAAAAGCCAATTTGAAATTTGCTCAGTACATTGTTTTCATTGAGGAAATGTACGAGTCTGCTGTTAATAATAATGCAGAGGATTTTCCCAAGGTTACTGTTGACACATATTCCACGGTAGTTATTGGGGTCAAATTTGTCTCCACTTTTGTGGATTGGGGTGATCAGTCCTTGGTTCCAAATATTGGGGAAGATGCCAGAGCTAAGAATGATGTTAAAGAGTTTTAGTATAGCCAATTGGAATTTGTTGTCTCTACCTCTATCTCCCTCTCTACCTCTCTCTCTCTCTTCCTCTCTCTCTCTCTACCTCCCTCTCCCTCTATCTCCCTCTCTACCTCCCTATCTACCTCTCTCTACCTCTCTCCCTCTCCCTCTACCTCCCTCTCTATCTCCCTCTCTACCTCCCTCTCTCTCTCTCTCTCTCTCTCTACCTACTCTACCATAGCAACGATTAAAACATTCCCTAACCAGAAACCGTGGATTGATGGCAGCATTCGTGTGAAACTGAAGGCACGAACCACTGCTTTTAATCAGGGCAAGGTGTCTGGTAACATGACTGAATACAAACAGTGCAGCTATTCCCTCCGCAAGGCTATCAAACAAGCTAAGCGCCAGTACAGAGACAAAGTAGAATCTCAATTCAACGGCTCAGACACAAGAGGTATGTGGCAGGGTCTACAATCAATCACGGACTACAGGAAGAAACCCAGCCCAGTCACGGACCAGGATGTCTTGCTCCCAGGCAGACTAAATAACTTTTTGCCCGCTTTGAGGACAATACAGTGCCACTGACACGGCCTGCAACGGAATCATGCGGTCTCTCCTTCACTGCAGCCGAAGTGAGTAAGACATTTAAACGTGTTAACCCTCGCAAGGCTGCAGGCCCAGACGGCATCCCCAGCCGCGCCCTCAGAGCATGCGCAGACCAGCTGGCCGGTGTGTTTACGGACATATTCAACCAATCCCTATACCAGTCTGCTGTTCCCACATGCTTCAAGAGGGCCACCATTGTTCCTGTTCCCAAGAAAGCTAAGGTAACTGAGCTAAACGACTACCGCCCCGTAGCACTCACATCCGTCATCATGAAGTGCTTTGAGAGACTAGTCAAGGACCATATCACCTCCACCCTACCTGACACCCTTGACCCACTCCAATTTGCTTACCGCCCAAATAGGTCCACAGACGATGCAATCTCAACCACACTGCACACTGCCCTAACCCATCTGGACAAGAGGAATACCTATGTGAGAATGCTGTTCATCGACTACAGCTCGGCATTCAACACCATAGTACCCTCCAAGCTCGTCATCAAGCTCGAGACCCTGGGTCTCGACCCCGCCCTGTGCAACTGGGTACTGGACTTCCTGACGGGCCGCCCCCAGGTGGTGAGGGTAGGCAACAACATCTCCTCCCCGCTGATCCTCAACACTGGGGCCCCACAAGGGTGCGTTCTGAGCCCCCTCCTGTACTCCCTGTTCACCCACGACTGCGTGGCCATGCACGCCTCCAACTCAATCATCAAGTTTGCGGACGACACAACAGTGGTAGGCTTGATTACCAACAACGACGAGACGGCCTACAGGGAGGAGGTGAGGGCCCTCGGAGTGTGGTGTCAGGAAAATAACCTCACACTCAACGTCAACAAAACTAAGGAGATGATTGTGGACTTCAGGAAACAGCAGAGGGAACACCCCCATCCACATCGATGGAACAGTAGTGGAGAGGGTAGCAAGTTTTAAGTTCCTCGGCATACACATCACAGACAAACTGAATTGGTCCACTCACACAGACAGCATCGTGAGGAAGGCGCAGCAGCGCCTCTTCAACCTCAGGAGGCTGAAGAAATTCGGCTTGTCACCAAAAGCACTCACAAACTTCTACAGATGCTCAATCGAGAGCATCCTGGCGGGCTGTATCACCGCCTGGTATGGCAACTGCACCGCCCTCAACCGTAAGGCTCTCCAGAGGGTAGTGAGGTCTGCACAACGCATCACCGGGGGCAAACTACCTGCCCTCCAGGACACCTACACCACCCGATGCTACAGGAAGGCCATAAAGATCATCAAGGACATCAACCACCCGAGCCACTGCCTGTTCACCCCGCTGTCATCCAGAAGGCGAGGTCAGTACAGGTGCATCAAAGCTGGGACCGAGAGACTGAAAAACAGCTTCTATCTCAAGGCCATCAGACTGTTAAACAGCCACCACTAACATTGAGTGGCTACTGCCAACACACTGTCAATGACACTGACTCTACTCCAGCCACTTTAATCATTGGAATTGATGGGAAATTATGTAAATATATCACTAGCCACTTTAAACAATGCTACCTTATATAATGTTACTTACCCTACATTGTTCATCTCATATGCATACGTTGATACTGTACTCTATATCATCGACTGCATCCTTATGTAATACATGTATCACTAGCCACTTTAACTATGCCACTTGGTTTACATACTTATCTCATATGTATATACTGTACTCGATATCATCTACTGTATCTTGCCTATGCTGCTCTGTACCATCACTCATTCATATATCCTTATGTACATATTCTTTATCCCCTTACACTGTGTATAAGACAGTAGTTTTTTTTTTTTTTGGAATTGTTAGTTAGATTACTTGCTCGTTATTACTGCATTGTCGGAACTAGAAGCACAAGCATTTCGCTACACTCGCATTAACATCTGCTAACCATGTGTATGTGACAAATAAAATTTGATTTGATTTGGATTTGATACCTCCCTCTCTACCTCCCTCTTTACTTCTCTCTACCTCCCTCTCCTTCTCTCTACCTCCCTCTCTACCTCTCTCTCTCTCTCGCTCTACCTCCCTCTCCCTCTCTACCTCTCCCTCTCTACCTCTCCCTCTCTACCTCTCCACCTCTACCTCTCCCTCTATCTCTCTCTCTACCTCCCTCTCTACCTCTCTCTACCTCCCTCTCTACCTACAGTTGAAGTCAGAAGTACATACACTTAGGTTGTACATACACTTACATACACTTACATTTTTCAACCACTCCACAAATGTCTGGTTAACAAACTATAGTTTCGGCAAGTCGGTTAGGACATCTACTTTGTACATGACACAAGTCATTTTTCCAACAATTATTTACAGACAAATTATTTCACGTATATTTCACTGTATCACAATTCCAGTGGGTCAGAAGTTTACATACACTAAGTTGACTGGGCCTTTAAACAGCTTGGAACATTCCAGAAAATTAAGTAATGTCTTTAGAAGCTTCTGATAGGCTAATTGACATCATTTGAGTCAATTGGAGGTGTACCTGTGGATGTATTTCAAGGCCTACCTTCAAACTCAGTGCCTCTGCTTGACATCATGTCGAAAATCAAAAGAAATCAGCTAAGACCTCAGAAAAAAATGTGTAGACCTCCACAAGTCTGGTTCATCCTTGGGAGCAATTTCCAAACGCCTGAAGGTACCACGTTCATCTGTACAAACAATAGTATGCAAGTATAAACACCATGGGACCATGCAGCCGTCATACCGCTCAGGAAGGAGATGCGTTCTGTCTCCTAGAAAAAAGTGCAAATCAATCCCAGAACAACAACAAAGGACCTTGTGAAGATGCTGGAGGAAACAGGTACAAAAGTATTTATATCCACAGTAAAACGAGTCCTATACCGACATAAACTGAAAGGTCGCTCAGCAAGAAAGAATCCACTGCTCCAATACCGCCATTAAAAAGCCAGACTACGGTTTGCAACGGCACATGGGGATAAAGATGGTACTTTTTGGAGAAATGTCCTCTGGTCTGATGAAACAAAAATAGAACTGTTTGGCCATAATGACCATCGTTATGTTTGGAGGAAAAAGGGGGAGGCCTGCAAGCCAAAGAGCACCATCCCAACCGTGAAGCACAATGACCCCAAGCATACGTCCAAAGTTGTGGCAAAATGGCTTAAGGACAACAAAGTCAAGGTATTGGAGTGGCCATTACAAAGTCCTGAGCTCAATCCCATAGAAGATTTGTGGGCAGAACTGAAAAAGCGTTTGCGAGCAAGGAGGCCTACAAACCTAACTTAGTTACACCAGCTCTGTCAGGGGGAATGGGCCAAAATTCACCCCACTTATTGTGGGAAGCTTGTGGAAGGCTACCCGAAACATTTGACCCAAGTTAAACACTTACAGGCAATGCTACCAAATACTAATTGAGTGAATGTAAACTTCTGACCCACTAGGAATGTGATGAAAGAAAGAAAAGCTGAAATAAATCATTCTCTCTACTATTATTCTGACATTTCACATTCTTAAAATAAAGTGGTGATCCTATCTGACCTAAGACAGGGAATTTTTACTAAGATTAAATGTCAGGAATTGTGTAAAACTGAGTTTAAATGTATTTGGCTAAGGTGTATGTAAACTTCTGACTTCAACTGTATCCCCCTCTCTCTTTCTCTCTCCCTCCTCCTCTCACCACCTCTCTTTCTTGCTCTCCTTCTGGCTCGCTCTCACTCTCTCACTCACTCCCTCTCTTTCTCTCTCTCTCTCTCTCTCTCCCTTCCTCCCTCTCTGGCAGCCTCTCTCTCTCCCTTCCTCCCTCTCTCCCTTCCTCCCTCTCTGGCAGCCTCTCTCTCTCTCCCTTCCTCCCTCTCTGGCAACCTCTCTCTCTCCCTTCCTCCCTCTCTGGCAGCCTCTCTCTCTCCCCCTCCCTCCCTCTCTCTCTCTCTCTCCTTTTCCCTGCCTCTTTCTGTCTCTATCATTGGAACCTACTGCTGGACAGTCACAGACCCACAGGATGTAACTCAGTAATAACACACACAGGTAGAGACTGAGTTATAGAAAACATAGTCATGTTTATTCATGTTTCACCACACAGATGGACGGACAGACAGACAGACAGATGGGCTGTGAGTCCTGATCTGTTGGCGAGGGTAGAGTCAAAGGGATAGCATCTGTAAGCTCTGCTCTGGGGTCAGTTCTCAGTAGAGTCAGATGAATAGAGGACAGAGTCTTTAAGCGCGGCTCTGGGGTCAGTTCTCAGTGTGTTTAACAGAACATTGTACTGTGATGGAGCAGGCTGGAGGTCAGGACAGCACTGGAGATTTACCCAATCAACTAAACATCCAGAAGTACAGAGTAAAAGACAGACAGAACACGGTACAGGCAGTATAGTCAGTTTACACCAGCCATCTAATAGGTCGCTAACAGAACTACTACCATCCAACAGACTCTTCACTAGAACTCATGTTTTGTCACGTTGACTTCAGTCCTACAGCCTGGATGGGGCTGGGGGGGGGTCACGTATCCTTTAGCTGTACATGTGCTATGTTTGGCACATTCTCCTCATTAAATAGCTGGGAACTCTAAAGAAGAAGAAAACAACATTCCTTGTCCAGGAAATGCATTGGATTCAGCACTGGAGGTTGTATGTGTCTCAAAACACCAAGTGGTTAGAAGCAGCTAGAGTGACATTGGGTTAGCATGGTAACAGCAGGGCACTCCAATGTCCTCCAAACCAACAGAAACCATGTGACAGAATATCCAATGGGTTCTAGAATCTACTACAGCGTCAACAATGGATGTAGGAGATCCTCTGTGTGTGGGTACAGTTTCAGACCTGTCCAGGTGTATTGTGGGTATTAAAGTGTATCGGTGGGTATTAAAGCGTATCGGTGGATATTAAAGTGTATCGGTGGATATTAAAGTATATGTGTGGGTATTAAAGTGTATTAATGTGTATCGGTGGGTATTAAAGTGTATGTGTGGGTATTAAAGTGTATTAATGTGTATCGGTGGGTATTAAAGTGTGTCAGTGGGTATTAAAGTGTATGTGTGTATGACTGTGTAATAAATTGTACTGGTGTGTGTTGTAGAAAGGCAGGGTGTAGGTCTGTGGGAGAACACCTATCTGTAATGGTGTGGGTGGTGTAGGTCTGTGGGAGAACTCCTATCTGTAATGGTGTGGGTGGTGTAGGTCTGTGGGAGAACTCCTATCTGTAATGGTGTGGGTGGTGTAGGTCTGTGGGAGAACTCCTATCTGTAATGGTGTGGGTGGTGTAGGTCTGTGGGAGAACTCCTATCTGTAATGGTGTGGGTGGTGTAGGTCTGTGGGAGAACTCCTATCTGTAATGGTGTGGGTGGTATAGGTCTGTGGAGAACTCCTATCTGTAATGGTGTGGGTGGTATAGGTCTGTGGAGAACTATCTGTAATGGTGTGGGTGGTATAGGTCTGTGGGAGAACTCCTATCTGTAATGGTGTGGGTGGCCAGTTCTTCTCCAGCTGTTATCACAGGAGAACAATGCAACGATGATGTTCCACTCTACAGGTAATTGGTTCTAACCCCCTCTCTGTTCCGCTCTATAGGTCATTGGTTCTAACCCCTCTCTGTTCCACTCTATAGGTCATTGGTTCTAACCCCCTCTCTGTTCCACTCTATAGGTCATTGGTTTATAACCCCCTCTCTGTTCCACTCTATAGGTCATTGGTTCTAACCCCCTCTCTGTTCCACTCTATAGGTCATTGGTTCTAACCCCTCTCTGTTCCACTCTATAGGTCATTGGTTCTAACCCCCTCTCTGTTCCACTCTATAGGTCATTGGTTCTAACCCCCTCTCTGTTCCACCCTATAGGTCATTGGTTCTAACCCCCTCTTTGTTCTACCCTATAGGTAATTGGTTCTAACCCCATCTGTTTCCACCCCCGGGTCCCTGCTGTCAGTCAGCTTCTTATAATCACTTCTCTGTTCCATAATATAGGCCAGTGGTTCCACCCTTCTGATATTTCCCTGTTGTCTGAATCGCCCCTTCCTCTCCCCTCCTCCCCTCTGCTGGTGTAAAGGAGCTCCATGGTCAGGTTGTTAAAGGTCTATATTTGGGTCAGATGGTTTCTAGTGGTGCCTGTATCAACATCGTATAGCTGTATAATCCTACTGGAGTTGGAGAATCTATGAAACTCCTTCTTAAATATAACCTCTGGTTTAAACCCTCATTCCTTACTTTGTCTGCCTGTCAATCCCCCTCCCTGCATCAAAGCTTTAGTAACTTTGTTAACTCTGTGTTAGCTGCCTGAGTTGGTCTGGTTTAGCTGTCTCTATGTGGCCTGTGGGATGGAACATTACAATTTGTGTAAATGTTCTGTGATGGTTGTATGGTTGTTCTGTGATGGTTGTATGAATGTTATGAGATGGTTGTATGGATGTTCTGTGATGGTTGTATGGATGTTATGAAAAGGCTGTATAAATGTTAGGAGATGGTTGTATGAATGTTCTGTGATGGTTGTATGGATGTTATGAGGGGCCTCCCGAGTGGCTCAGTGGTCTAAGGCTGTGCCACTAGAGATCCTGGGTTCGAGTCCAGGCTCTATCGCAGCCGGCAGCGACCGGGAGACCCATGAGACGGCGCACAATTGGCCCAGCGTTGTCCAGGTTAGGGGAGGGTTCTTGTCCCATTCCACACTAGCTACTCCTGTGGTGGGCCGGGTGCAATGCATGCTGACACGGTCGCCAGGTGTACGGTGTTTCCTCCGACACATTGGTGCGGCTGGCTTCCGGCTTGAGCGGGCATTGTGTCAAGATGCAGTGCGGCTTGGCTGGGTTGTATTTCGGAGGACGCACGGCTCTCGACCTTCGCCGCGAGTCCGTAAGGGAGTTGCAGCGATGGGACAAGACTGTAACTATCAGTTGGATACCACGCGAGTCCGTAAGGGGGTTGCAGCGATGGGACAAGACTGTAACTATCAGTTGGATACCACGCGAGTCCGTAAGGGGGTTGCAGCAATGGGACAAGACTGTAACTATCAGTTGGATACCACGCGAGTCCGTAAGGGAGTTGCAGCGATAGGACAAGACTGTAACTATCAGTTGGATACCACGCGAGTCCGTAAGGGAGTTGCAGCGATAGGACAAGACTGTAACTATCAGTTGGATACCACGCGAGTCCGTAAGGGGTTGCAGCGATGGGACAAGACTGTAACTATCAGTTGGATACCACGCGAGTCCGTAAGGGAGTTGCAGCCATGGGACAAGACTGTAACTATCAGTTGGATACCACGCGAGTCCGTAAGGGAGTTGCAGCGATGGGACAAGACTGTAACTATCAGTTGGATACCACGCGAGTCCGTAAGGGAGTTGCAGCGATAGGACAAGACTGTAACTATCAGTTGGATACCACGCGAGTCCGTAAGGGAGTTGCAGCGATAGGACAAGACTGTAACTATCAGTTGGATACCACGCGAGTCCGTAAGGGGGTTGCAGCAATGGGACAAGACTGTAACTATCAGTTGGATACCACGCGAGTCCGTAAGGGGGTTGCAGCGATGGGACAAGACTGTAACTATCAGTTGGATACCACGGGGAGAAAAAGGGGTAAAAGTCTAAGTAAATTATGTTCTGTGATGGTTGTATGGAGGTTCTGTGACGGTTGTGTGGAGGTTCCTCCCAATACATTGAGGTTGACAGGTCTTCTCAGTGTTCTCTGACCCTGAGGTAGTGTTAGGGGTCAGGGTTAGGTAGGGTTACCGAGGTAGTGTTAGGGGTCAGGGTTAGGTAGGGTTAGTGAGGTAGGGTTAGGGGTCAGGGTTAGGTAGGGTTACTGAGGTAGTGTTAGGGGTCAGGTAGGGTTAGTGAGGTAGTGTTAGGGATCAGGGTTCGGTAGGGTTAATGAGGTAGGGTTAGGGGTCAGGGTTATGTAGGGTTAGTGAGGTAGGGTTAGAGGTCTGGGTTAGGTAGGGTTAGTGAGGTAGGGTTAGGGGTCTGGGTTGTTTGTTTGGTAGGGTTAGTTTGATAGACAGGTGTCAGATTTAGTGTCTGAGCCTGAACCAACTGGCCTCTAAACTCTAACCTCTGACCTGGAAGTCTTATGAATAGCTCTCTGGCATTGCTGTCTGACCTCGTACCCGACAGGAAGTCTGAGGTCTTACGCAACACACAACTCTGTCCTCCAGACTTACAAATGACATCAATGCATGATTTAGGTAAAAGCCCACCCGACAGAGAGTGATCTGAAGCTGGGATTAGCCTGTCGTAAAGCATCTTACAGGGTATCTTAGGGGTTTCAATCCTAGCTCTGCACATATGAACATATCCTTAGGCAGCTTTCCACTCCCTAAGACACCATGTCATTAGCTATGGCACAGTCTGATGTGAGCCTGATACCTGCTACCTACCTGCTAACCTGCCTCAACACCTCAACCTACCTGCTGCTTGCCCTCGACATCACAGAGCTCTATCAGGTTTTACTGGGTTCACTCGGGTTCTACTAGATTCTACCAGGTTCTGAGGTTCTACCAGGTTTTACCAGGGTCTATCATACTGTTCCACTGTTCTCAGGGCGGGGTATCACCAAACATAGAGGTGAGCATTCACCAGGGTTAGAAGTTGGCTTTAGGCTTAGAGAGTGGAGGTGGCTTTAGGCTTAGAGAGTGGAGGTGGCTTTAGGCTTAGAGAGTGGAGGTGGCTTTAGGCTTAGAGAGTGGAGGTGGCTTTAGGCTTAGAGAGTGGAGGTGGCTTTAGGCTTAGAGAGTGGAGGTGGCTTTAGGCTTAGAGAGTGGAGGTGGCTTTAGGCTTAGAGAGTGGAGGTGGCTTTAGGCTTAGAGAGTGGAGGTGGCTTTAGGCTTAGAGAGTGGAGGTGGCTTTAGGCTTAGAGAGTGGAGGTGGCTTTAGGCTTAGAGAGTGGAGGTGGCTTTAGGCTTAGAGAGTGGAGGTGGCTTTAGGATTAGACGTTGGGTTTCGGGTTAGAGACGGTCAGACAGGACCAGATTAACAGGGAGAGGAGGGGGCTGAGAGGCTTTGGTCCTGATAACATTAGCGGAACATGACCTAATGAGGCCAGACAGACCTGCTCCATGTACTCTATACATACTGCCCAGCCTCCCTACAGCCACAGCTCTTCCAGGCCAGAGGCCTGGTACCAAAGTACCATATCAGACCTCATGTATTGAG
Organism: Oncorhynchus tshawytscha; assembly: GCF_018296145.1. NCBI lineage: Eukaryota > Metazoa > Chordata > Actinopteri > Salmoniformes > Salmonidae > Oncorhynchus > Oncorhynchus tshawytscha. Next base: position 219,994 of record NW_024609696.1, read on the forward strand.
CCTGGATGATACAGCAAAACCTTTAGTTACTACATCATGGAAAACCCAAACATGTCTGGTCTGTCGTATGTCAGCAGGTCTGTCAAATACCCGTACATGTTCGTGGTTTGTACATACATCCAGACAGTGGTTTGTCCATACATCCATACAGTACATATTTAGTCCACAATAACATTTGGACCAGATTTCTGTTTTCAACAGTCAGAGCAGTGATGTCGTAGAATGAGCTGAATGACAGTGTAGATCCCCTACTCCACACCTGGTGATGTCATATCCCCTAGTGATCTTCTTTTTCATCTGCTGCCCTAGGTATATCAACAAGGCACGTTGTCTCTTCATACTAGGCTGTACTGTCCAGCCCCATGGTAGTCTCTCCACACTAGGCTGTACTGTCCAGCCCAATGGTAGAGTCTCTCCATGCTAGGCTGTACTGTCCAGCCCAATGGTAGAGTCTCTCCATGCTAGGCTGTACTGTCCAGCACAATGGTAGAGTCTATCCATGCTAGAATGTACTGTCCAGCCCAATGGTAGAGTCTCTCCACAATAGGCTGTACTGTCCAGCCCAATGGTAGAGTCTCTCCATGCTAGGCTGTACTGTCCAGCCCCATGGTAGAGTCTCTCCATGCTAGGCTGTACTGTCCAGATCCATGGTCTGAGTCTGAAGATGCTAGGCTGTACTGTCCAGCCCCATGGTAGAGTCTCTCCATGCTAGGCTGTACTGTCCAGCACAATGGTACAGTCTCTCCATGCTAGGCTGTACTGTCCAGATCCATGGTCTGAGTCTGAAGATGCTAGGCTGTACTGTCCAGCCCAATGGTAGAGTCTCTCCATGCTAGGCTGTACTGTCCAGCCCAATGGTAGAGTCTCTCCATGCTAGGCTGTACTGTCCAGCGCAATGGTAGAGTCTCTCCATGCTAGGCTGTACTGTCCAGCCCATGGTAGAGTCTCTCCACACTAGGCTGTACTGTCCAGCCCATGGTAGAGTCTCTCCATGCTAGGCTGTACTGTCCAGCCCCATGGTAGAGTCTCTCCATGCTAGGCTGTACTGTCCAGCCCCGTGGTAGAGTCTCTCCATGCTAGGCTGTACTGTCCAGCCCCATGGTAGAGTCTCTCCATGCTAGGCTGTACTGTCCAGCCCAATGGTAGAGTCTCTCCATGCTAGGATGTACTGTCCAGCCCAATGGTAGAGTCTCTCCACACTAGGCTGTACTGTCCAGCCCAATGGTAGAGTCTCTCCATGCTAGGCTGTACTGTCCAGCCCAATGGTAGAGTCTCTCCACACTAGGCTGTACTGTCCAGCCCCATGGTAGAGTCTCTCCATGCTAGGCTGTACTGTCCAGCTCCATGGTCTGAGTCTGAAGATGCTAGGCTGTGTGGTGGCTGTGGAGCCGCATGTTAGGAGTTCTTGGTTTATTTTTTAATTTATTTTTTCCTTTGATGATGACTTCAATAAATAACAAATATATTTATATATCATATATAGCCATGTAGAAACTACATGTATTTCACATAACTTAAATAATAATTTATATGTACAGCCCCCCTTCACAATAAGGAAATATATTCCATAATGTCTATGGTCGGGTTGTGTGTTTACGTCCTGCGGTGTTTCCGTGACAACGCACAGACACAGGAAGTGTCTATCCGTATCCAGCGCCAGCCCACAGAGGTCCGGTCCTGCGTCAGAGCTCTGACGTACGTCTGAGAGGTCTTACACTGCGAGTTCCAGTGTTTGTCATCGATGCCGCGACAGCCGCTCTTAAAAGGTTTGGCAGTCCGACACTTGGTCTCATAGAAGTACTGCTTAACAAAGTTGCTTTCGGCGGTTCCCATCTTTATCTGATCCAGGACGGTGACCTGACGACCCCTGATGTCCACCGCATTCGTCTTGTCTGTCACCCACTGTGATTGGCTGTCACAGACGGAGTACTCCCCGCGGTAACTCTTGTGTTCTGCGTATCTCTTCCTGCGGGTCTTGTTGGTTCTGTCAGAGCTGCCCACGTAGTCATCTATAGAGTAGAGCGGAGGAGGCTGCAGGGGCGCCCGCTCACTCAGCAGGACCCGGGAGAGTTGTAGTGTTTCTGCTGCTCCAGCAGGTCAGACGACCTGGGCTGGTACAGCGAGCTGCGCCTCTCCAGGAATCTACTGTCGTCCAGAGGGGTGTCAATGGCGAGCAGGCCCAACGGTGGCAATGTGTCCTGGGCCTGCCTGTCCTGGCCCTCACCCTGCCTCCCCCGGCCGCGGGTCAGGTCCGCTTGCAGCAGCTGGATGATGAGGGAGTTGATGGGGTCCTGGGTGGGCGGGGGCTGCTGGCGCTCCATGTGCGTTGCCTGGATACCGTAGAGGTACGCTAGGAACAACACATACAGCAACATGGACATCACTAGATTCACCTGTAAGATCTGTGGAGTAGAGGAGACAGGATATCAGTTATTAATCACCTATCATCAATAATTACACCACTAGATTCACCTGTAAGATCTGTGGAGTAGAGAAGACAGAATAGCAGTTATTAATCACCTATAATCAATAATCACACCACTTGATTCAGTTACTGATTCAGTTACTAATTCAGATCAGTTATAATTTATTAATCACCTGAAGCATTATCAACATTTTATATTCTGAATCTAGAATCATGCCAAAATGCTAATAGAATTAGTCCTGGAGCATTATGAATGTTGTTTTATGTCCTGAATCTAGAATCATGTCAAAATGCTAATAGAATTAGTCCTGGAGCATTATGAATGTTGTTTTATGTTCTGAATCTAGAATCATGCCAAAATGCTAATAGAATTAGTCCTGGAACATTATGAATGTTGTTTTATATTCTGAATCTAGAATCATGCCAAAATGCTAATAGAATTAGTCCTGGAGCATTATGAATGTTGTTTTATATTCTGAATCTAGAATCATGCCAAAATGCTAATAGAATTAGTCCTGGAACATTATGAATGTTGTTTTATGTTCTGAATCTAGAATCATGCCAAAATGCTAATAGAATTAGTCCTGGAGCATTATGAATGTTGTTTTATGTTCTGAATCAAGAATCATGCCAAAATGCTAATAGAATTAGTCCTGGAGCATTATGGATGTTGTTTTATGTTCTGAATCTAGAATCATGCCAAAATGCTAATAGAATTAGTCCTGGAGCATTATGAATGTTGTTTTATGTTCTGAATCTAGAATCATGCCAAAATGCTAATAGAATTAGTCCTGGAGCATTATGAATGTTGTTTTATGTTCTGAATCTAGAATCATGCCAAAATGCTAATAGAATTAGTCCTGGAACATTATGAATGTTGTTTTATGTTCTGAATCTAGAATCATGCCAAAATGCTAATAGAATTAGTCCTGGAGCATTATGAATGTTGTTTTATGTTCTGAATCTAGAATCATGCCAAAATGCTAATAGAATTAGTCCTGGAACATTATGAATGTTGTTTTATGTCCTGAATCTAGAATCATGCCAAAATGCTAATAGAATTAGTCCTGGAGCATTATGAATGTTGTTTTATGTTCTGAATCTAGAATCATGCCAAAATGCTAATAGAATTAGTCCTGGAACATTATGAATGTTGTTTTATGTTCTGAATCTAGAATCATGCCAAAATGCTAATAGAATTAGTCCTGGAGCATTATGAATGTTGTTTTATGTTCTGAATCTAGAATCATGCCAAAATGCTAATAGAATTAGTCCTGGAACATTATGAATGTTGTTTTATGTTCTGAATCTAGAATCATGCCAAAATGCTAATAGAATTAGTCCTGGAGCATTATGAATGTTGTTTTATATTCTGAATCTAGAATCATGCCAAAATGCTAATAGAATTAGTCCTGGAACATTATGAATGTTGTTTTATGTTCTGAATCTAGAATCATGCCAAAATGCTAATAGAATTAGTCCTGGAACATTATGAATGTTGTTTTATGTTCTGAATCTAGAATCATGCCAAAATGCTAATAGAATTAGTCCTGGAACATTATGAATGTTGTTTTATGTTCTGAATCTAGAATCATGCCAAAATGCTAATGGGATTAGTCCTGGAACATTATGAATGTTGTTTTATATTCTGAATCTAGAATCATGCCAAAATGCTAATGAGATTAGTCCTGGAACATTATGAATGTTGTTTTATATTCTGAATCTAGAATCATGCCAAAATGCTAATAGAATTAGTCCTGGAACATTATGAATGTTGTTTTATATTCTGAATCTAGAATCATGCCAAAATGCTAATAGAATTAGTCCTGGAACATTATGAATGTTGTTTTATATTCTGAATCTAGAATCATGCCAAAATGCTAATAGAATTAGTCCTGGAGCATTATGAATGTTGTTTTATATTCTGAATCTAGAATCATGCCAAAATGCTAATAGAATTAGTCCTGGAGCATTATGAATGTTGTTTTATATTCTGAATCTAGAATCATGCCAAAATGCTAATAGAATTAGTCCTGGAGCATTATGAATGTTGTTTTATATTCTGAATCTAGAATCATGCCAAAATGCTAATGGGATTAGTCCTGGAACATTATGAATGTTGTTTTATGAATGGAAAGGCACTGGAGCGATGAACCACTCTTGATGTCTCTGCCTGGAAGGCTGAGTAACTGGCTTACTGGTGCTCTTCCATGCCGTCCCTAGGAGGGGTGCGTCACTTGAGTGGGTTGAGTCACTGACATGATCTTCCTGTCCGGGTTGGCCCCACCCCCCTCGGGTTTGTTCCGTGGGGGAGATCTTCGTGGGCTATACTCGGCCTTGTCTCAGGGTAGTAAGTTGGTGGTTGAAGATATCCCTCTAGTGGTGTGGGGGCTGTGCTTTGGCAAAGTGGGTGGGGTTATATCCTTCCTGTTTGGCCCTGTCCGGGGGTATCATCGGATGGGGTCACAGTGTCAGCCGACCCCTCCTGTCTCAGCCTCCAATATTTATGCTGCAATAGTTTGGGTCAGGGGGGTAGGGTCAGTCCGTTATATCTGGAGTATTTCTCCTGTCTTATCGGGTGTCCTGTGTGAATTTAAGCGTGCTCTCTCTAATTCTCTCCCTCCCCTCCCGGAGGACCTGAGCCCTGGGACCATGCCTCAGGACTACCTGGCATGGTGACTCCTTGCTGTCCCCAGTCCACCTGGCCGTGCTGCTGCTCCAGTTTCAACTGTTCTACCTGCGGCTATGGAACCCTGGCCTGTTCACCGGACATTCTACCTGTCCCGGACCTGCTGTTTTCGACTCTCTCTCTCCCGCACCTGCTGTCTCTAACTTTGAATGATCGTCTATGAAAAGCCAACTGACATTTACTCCTGAGGTGCTGACCTGTTGCACCCTCTACAACCACTGTGATTATTATTATTATTATTTGACCCTGCTGGTCATCTATGAACGTTTGAATATCTTGGCCATGTTCTGTTATAATCTCAACCCGACATAGCCAGAAGAGGACTGGCCTTCCCTCTCCCCCTCTCTAGGGAGTTTTTCCTAGCCACCGTGCTTCTGCCTGTGTTTGGGATTTAGGCTGGGTTTCTGTACAGCACTTTGTGACATCGGCTGATGTAAAAAGGGCTTTATAAATACATTTGATTGATTGATTTTATGCTCTGAATCTAGAAAATCATGTCAAAATGACTAGGAGTAGGAGGGGGAGAGGAGGAGAGTGAGGGGGACTAGGAGGAGGAGGGAGAGAGGGACTAGGAGGAGGAGGGGGAGAGGGACTAGGAGGAGGAGGGGGACTAGGAGGCGGAGGGGGAGAGGGACTAGGAGGAGGAGGGGAGAGGGACTAGGAGTAGGGGGGGGAGGGGGACTAGGAGGGAGGGGGACTAGAAGGAGGAGGAGGGGACTAGGAGTAGGGGGAGGGGGCTAGGAGGAGGGGGACTAGGAGGAGGGGAGAGGGACTAGAAGGAGGGGAGGGGGCTAGGGGGGAGGGGGACTAGAAGGAGGAGGGGGACTAGGAGGAGGAGGAGGGGGACTAGGAGGAGGAGGAGGGGGACTAGGAGGAGGAGGACTAGGAGGAGGAGGAGGGAGGGGAGGGGGAGAGGGACTAGGAGGAGGAGTAGGGGGAGGTGGACTAGGAGGACAAGGAGGGGGACTAGGAGTAGGAGGAGGGGGAGAGGGACTAGGAGGAGGAGGAGGAGGAGGAGGGGGAGGGGGACTAGGAGGAGGAGGAGGAGGGGGACTAGGAGGAGGAGGGGGACTAGGAGGAGGAGGAGGGGAGGGGGAGAGGGACTAGGAGGAGGAGTAGGGGGAGGGGGACTAGGAGGACGAGGAGGGGGACTAGGAGGAGGAGGACGGGGACTAGGAGGAGGGGGAGGGACCAGGAGGAGGAGGAGATGGGGACTAGAGGAGGAGGGGGAGTAGGAGGAGGGGGAGGAGGGGGACTAGGAGCTGGAGGACCGGGGGAGGGGGACTAAGAGGAGGAGGGGGACTAGGAGGAGGAGGAGAGGGACTAGGAGGAGGAGGAGGGGGACTAGGAGGAGGAGGGGGACTAGGAGGGGAGGGGGACTAGGAGGAGAAGGAGGGGGACTAGGAGGAGGGGGAGAGGGACTAGGAGGAGGGGGAGAGGGACTAGGAGTAGGAGGAGGGGAAGGGGGACTAGGAGGAGGAAGGGGAGAGGGACTAGGAGGAGGAGGGGGAGAGGGCCTAGGAGGAGGAGGAGGGGAGGAGTGGGAACATGAAACAGGAGGGGGACTAGGAGCTGGTGAAGTGTACCTCTGTGTGACGGGGATACCAGGGGCTGAGACCAGAGTTATTCAGAGTTGTACAGTTCATCAGCTAGTGGTTTACAGTCTATTAGGGATGTAGACATTCTGCTGGGTTGAGGCCAGTTCCTTGAAACACTGATCTGTAGCCTGGGACATCCAGTTGCTCATTTGGTCACAACAACATTTGAGGCACAGAACTAGAATGAGATTCTATTTCTATTATTTGAGGTCAAGGGTCAAAGCAGGTGTGTGAATCACTGGTCTCTGCTAATATAATGTAACATTAGCAGCAATGTTGCGTGTAGCTCTGCTGCTACTATAGACTCCAGATGCCATGACGAGAGGAAACCTGTCCAAACTCTTACAAGTCTGACGTGATTGCAACACATGGGTTGAAGTTCCCCTATGAACAGATCTAGGATCAGCTTCACCTTCCCCAATCCTAACCTTAACCATAAGTGGGGGACAATATAAAACTGACCCAAGACCAGCATCTAGGGGATGTCTTCACCCTCCACCATACAGATCAGGAAGTAGTCTGTTGTGACGGCAGTAGATGTCCTGAGGGAAGAAACGGATCAGGCCTAAACGGGATCCTACCTCTGCAGCGCTGAGAGAAACCAGTAGTAGTACACACTGCTCTGATACACCCTGAAGAACTAGTTTATTCCTGTTGGCTACAGAGACCCTGGCAGGTAGATAATGACTCTCACTGAGGCACAGATCATTATTGTCATCCAGATTCTGAATGACAGAGAAAAAGAGAGCTACAGAATGAGATAAACACTCTAATCTCAAAATAATTCAAGACAAGGAGTGATGAACAACAACTCTATTCAATCAGAATATATAAAAAATGTACTTTGCGCCTCAAGTGAAGAGGTTTTGACTTCGCCAGCTACCTACACAACATAAACCTAGCCAGCAGGCTAACAAGCTAGCCAGAAAAATGTAGCTAGAACAAACCTAGCGAGGGGAGATAATACAACTACATCCAACAACTAAACTGAGTGAGTCAACCAAGAAGGATCAGGGACTCTAACTTTAATATATCTTCTGTTGTTTTTACTTTGAAGATGTTTTACTCTTTTTGCTGTTTTTGAGCTAAATTAGAGCTAGCTAGCAACAGCAGCAGACTAACAAAAATGGTTGCCATGGCACCGTGGCAGCAGAACAGAAGCAGTAGCAGAGCCCAGAGGCCCCAGCAGAGCCCAGAGGCCCCATGTCCCCTCAGCGCTGAGTCCCTTCTCTACCCTCCAGAGGCCCCATGTCCCCTCAGCGCTGAGTACCTTCTCTACCCTCCAGAGGCCCCATGTTCCCCTCAGCGCTGAGTCCCTTCTCTACCCTCCAGAGGCCCCATGTCCCCTCAGCGCTGAGTCCCTTCTCTACCCTCCAGAGGCCCCATGTTCCCCTCAGCGCTGAGTCCCTTCTCTACCCCCAGAGGCCTCTTGTCCCCTCAGCGCTGAGTCCCTTCTCTACCCTCCAGAGGCCCCATGTCCCCCTCAGCGCTGAGTCCCTTCTCTACCCTCCAGAGGCCTCATGCCCCCTCAGTGCTGAGTCCCTTCTCTACCCTCCAGAGGCCCCATGTCCCCCTCAGCGCTGAGTCCCTTCTCTACCCTCCAGAGGCCCCATGTCCCCACTCCCCTCAGTGCTGAGTCCCTTCTCTACCCAGAGGCCCCATGTCCCCTCAGCGCTGAGTCCCTTCTCTACCCTCCAGAGGCCCCATGTCCCCACTCCCCCTCAGTGCTGAGTCCCTTCTCTACCCTCCAGAGGCCCCATGTCCCCACTCCCCCTCAGCGCTGAGTCAGAAGTCATTGAGAAATATATCTAATCAAAAACACAGAGAACCAGACAACAAAAATATAGGCCTTCAATATGGGGAAACACTGAAGCAATACAAACACACCCTAAGAACAAAGGAACAGAACATTAGAAATCAGCTGGATGGAGTTGAGGAATTCATAGAATTAAACCACTTCTGGGAGAATTGTAATAAATGAAACAAACCTCATCATTTGGCTCTCCAAAATGGGGATATGGGGAGAAATCACTTTTACAAACCTCATCATTTGGCTCTCCAAAATGGGGATATGGGGAGAAATCACTTTACAAACCTCATCATTTGGCTCTCCAAAATGGGGATATGGGGAGAAATCACTTTACAAACCTCTACAGCAATATAACAAAGAGCCCAGAACAAAGAGACATACAAGAAACATGACAAATCCTTGAATCAGCAGTCAAAGACTATCAGAGACCTGTGGATACACCAGCTACAGAAGAATAATTATTGGAAAAACTATGCACTCTCCAACCCAAAAAGACCTGTGGATACCCCAATTACAGAAGAAGAATTATTGGAAAAACTATGCACTCTCCAACCCAAAAAGACCTGTGGATACCCCAATTACAGAAGTATAATTATTGGAAAAACTATGCACTCTCCAACCCCAAAAGACCTGTGGATACCCCAATTACAGAAGAAGAATTATTGGAAAAACTATGCACTCTCCAACCCAAAAAGACCTGTGGATACCCCAATTACAGAAGAAGAATTATTGGAAAACTATGCACTCTCCAACCCAAAAAGACCTGTGGATACCCTAACCCTGTGGTGCTGATGGTATTTTAAATGGGCAGACTGATAAAGGGCTGACAGATAAGACATGGTAAAGGGCAGACTGATAAAGGGCTGACAGATAAAGACATGGTAAAGGGCAGACTGATAAAGACATGGTAAAGGGCAGACTGATAAAGACATGGTAAAGGGCAGACTGATAAAGGGCTGACTGATAAAGACATGGTAAAGGGCAGACTGATAAAGACATGGTAAAGGGCAGACTAATAAAGGGCTGACTGATAAAGACATGGTAAAGGGCAGACGGATAAGACATGGTAAAGAGCAGACTGTTAAAGACATGGTAAAGGGCAACTGTTAAAGACATGGTAAAGGGCAGACTGATAAAGACATGGTAAAAGGCAGACTGTTAAAGACATGGTAAAGGGCAGACTGATAAAGACATGGTAAAGGGCAGACTGATAAAGACATGGTAAAGGGCAGACTGATAAAGGGCTGACAGATAAGACATGGTAAAGGGCAGGCTGATAAAGAAATGGTAAAGGGCAGACTGATAAAGGGCTGACTGATAAAGACATGGTAAAGGGCAGACGGATAAGACATGGTAAAGGGCAGACTGATAGAGACATGGTAAAGGGCAGACTGATAAAGACATGGTAAAGGGCAGACTGATAAGACATGGTAAAGGGCAGACTGATAAAGACATGGTAAAGGGCAGACTGATAAAGACATGGTAAAGGGCAGACTGATAAGACATGGTAAAGGGCAGACTGATAAGACATGGTAAAGGGCAGACTGATAGGACATGGTAAAGGGCAGACTGATAAAGACATGGTAAAGGGCAGACTGATAAAGGGCTGACAGATAAGACATGGTAAAGGGCAGACTGATAAAGACATGGTAAAGGGCAGACTGTCGAAGACATGCTAAAGGGCAGACTGATAAAGGGCTGACAGATAAGACATGGTAAAGGGCAGACTGATAAAGGGCTGACAGATAAGACATGGTAAAGGGCAGACTGATAAGACATGGTAAAGGGCAGACTGTCAAAGACATTGTAAAGGGCAGACTGATAAATACATGGTAAAGGGCAAACTGATAAAGACATGGAAAAGGGCAGACTGATAAGACATGGTAAAGGGCAGACTGATAAGACATGGTAAAGGGCAGACTGATAAGACATGGTAAAGGGCAGACTGATAAAGACATGGTAAAGGGCAGACTGATAAAGGACTGACTGATAAAGATATAGTAATGGGCAACTGTTAAAGACATGGTAAAGGGCAGACTGATAAAAACATGGAAAAGGGCAGACTGATAAGACATGGTAAAGGGCAGACTGTTAAGATATGGTAAAGGGCAGACTGATAAGACATGGTAAAGGGCAGACTGATGAAGACATGGTAAAGGGCAGACTGATAAAGGGCTGACTGATAAAGACATGGTAAAGGGCAACTGTTAAAGACATGGTAAAGGGCAGACTGATGAAGATATGGTAAAGGGCAGACTGATAAAGACATGGTAAAGGGCAGACTGATAAAGACATGGTAAAGGGCAGACTGATAAGACATGGTAAAGGGCAGACTGATAAAGACATGGTAAAGGGCAGACTGATAAAGGGCTGACTGATAAAGGGCTGACTGATAAAGACATGGTAAAGGGAAGACTGATAAGACATGGTAAAGGGAAGACTGATAAGACATGGTAAAGGGCAGACTGATAAAGACATGGTAAAGGGCAGACTGATAAAGATATGGTAAAGGGCAGACTGATAAAGATATGGTAAAGGGCAGAGTGATAAGACATGGTAAAGGGCAGACTGATAAGACATGGTAAAGGGCAGACTGATAAAGACATGGTAAAGGGCAACTGTTAAAGACATGGTAAAGGGCAGACTGATAAGATATGGTAAAGGGCAGACTGATAAAGATATGGTAAAGGGCAGACTGATAAGACATGGTAAAGGGCAGACTGATAAAGACATGGTAAAGGGCAGACTGATAAAGACATGGTAAAGGGCAGACTGATAAAGATATGGTAAAGGGCAGAGTGATAAGACATGGTAAAGGGCAGACTGATAAGACATGGTAAAGGGCAGACTGATAAAGACATGGTAAAGGGCAGACTGATAAAGACATGGTAAAGGGCAGACTGATAAAGGGCTGACTGATAAAGACATGGTAAAGGGAAGACTGATAAGACATGGTAAAGGGCAGACTGATAAGACATGGTAAAGGGCAGACTGATAGGACATGGTAAAGGGCAGACTGATAAAGACATGGTAAAGTGCAGACTGTTAAAGACATGGTAAAGGGCAGACTGATAAGGGCTGACAGATAAAGACATGGTAAAGGGCAGAATGATGAAGACATGGTAAAGGGCAGACTGATAAAGGGCTGACTGATAATACATGGTAAAGGGCAGACTGATAAGACAGATAAAGACATGGTAAATGGCAGACTGATAAAGACATGGAAAGGGCAGACTGATAAAGACATGGTAAAGGGTAGACTGGTCCAGTCAGGGCACAGAGACAGAGTTCTGATCTAATACTTTATACCACAGGACTGCTAGTGGATAGAAACTCTCCCAGTTTCAGCCACTGCCTTTGGCATTATACCCCACTTCCAGCCCTCTACCTTGGCCCCAGCTCCAGACCTCTACCTTAGCCCCAGCTCCAGCCCTCTACCTTGGCCCCAGCTCCAGACCTCTACCTTAGCCCCAGCTCCAGCCCTCTACCTCGGCCCCAGCTCCAGCCCTCTACCTCGGCCCCAGCTCCAGCCCTCTACCTCGGCCCCAGCTCCAGCCCTCTACCTCGGCCCCAGCTCCAGCCCTCTACCTCGGCCCCAGCTCCAGCCCTCTACCTCGGCCCCAGCTCCAGTCCTCTACCTCGGCCCCAGCTCCAGTCCTCTACCTCGGCCCCAGCCCTCTACCTCGGCCCCAGCTCCAGCCCTCTACCTCGGCCCCAGCTCCAGCCCTCTACCTCGGCCCCAGCTCCAGTCCTCTACCTCGGCCCCAGTTCCAGTCCTCTACCTCGGCCCCAGCTCCAGTCCTCTACCTCAGCCCCAGCCCTCTACCTCGGCCCCAGCTCCAGCCCTCTACCTCGGCCCCAGCTCCAGCCCTCTACCTCGGCCCCAGCTCCAGCCCTCTACCTCGGCCCCAGCTCCAGTCCTCTACCTCGGCCCCAGTTCCAGTCCTCTACCTCGGCCCCAGTTCCAGTCCTCTACCTCGGCCCCAGCTCCAGCCCTCTACCTCAGCTCCAGTCCTCTACCTCGGCCCCAGTTCCAGCCCTCTACCTCGGCCCCAGCTCCAGCCCTCTACCTCGGCCCCAGCTCCAGCCCTCTACCTCGGCCCCAGTTCCAGTCCTCTACCTTGGCCCCAGCTCCAGCAGTCTACCTCAGCTCCAGTCCTCTACCTCAGCTCCAGCTCCAGTCCTCTACCTTGGCCCCAGTTCCAGTCCTCTACCTCAGCTCCAGTCCCCTACCTTGGCCCCAGTTCCAGTCCTCTACCTCAGCTCCAGCCCTCTACCTCAGCTCCAGCTCCAGTCCTCTACCTCGGCCCCAGTTCCAGTCCTCTACCTCGGCCCCAGTTCCAGTCCTCTACCTCGGCCCCAGCTCCAGCCCTCTACCTCAGCTCCAGCTCCAGTCCTCTACCTCGGCCCCAGTTCCAGTCCTCTACCTCGGCCCCAGTTCCAGTCCTCTACCTCGGCCCCAGCTCCAGCCCTCTACCTCAGCTCCAGCTCCAGTCCTCTACCTCGGCCCCAGTTCCAGCCCTCTACCTCAGCTCCAGCTCCAGCCCTCTACCTCGGCCCCAGCTCCAGCCCTCTACCTCGGCCCCAGCTCCAGCACTCTACCTCGGCCCCAGCTCCAGCCCTCTACCTTGGCCCCAGTTCCAGTCCTCTACCTCGGCCCCAGTTCCAGTCCTCTACTTTGGCCCCAGTTCCAGTCCTCTTCCTCATAACCTAAAACCCAAGGCCAAATCTACATTGGAATTGCTTAACAAGAAGATTGTGACTGTTCTTGAGTGGCCAAGTTACAGTTTTGACAGAGTTCTCTATCAGGAAGCCTGAAAGAACAGACTGAGTGGGTGGGGAGCTTATATTCATGAGCTCGCCTTGACTGACAGCTCTTTGAAACACCCTTGTGGTCGTTGCCAGGTAGCAAGGTAACAACGGGTCACATGTCATTGATGACCAGGTAAACAATGGACCACATGTCATTTCGAGCCTAAATAGTAGGCCTCAACCCATTTTCTCTGGCAAAATGCTCTCATGGTCAACAGAGCTGGTAATGGACTGTTGGATATCAGAGAAACAGCAGCAACACACCACTGCATTTCTACTGTTTTGTAACTAATTACAGAATACACTTCTGATACACTTCTTCAGCAGAATGAGAACCTGAGACGCCTTAGAACGTTAGACATAAGGGATGTACATGGAAACAGCATACAATAAGTGGACTGGACAATGTATTGGTGCCTCTGCATTAGCATTGGAAATTACAATATGTTCACAATTGTATGTATTGAGAGGTATGAGAGGTATGTGGCAGGGTCTACAAACAAGCTAAGCGTCAGTATAGAAACAAAGTAGAATCTCAATTCAACGGCTCAGACACAAGAGGTATGTGGCAGGGTCTACAATCAATCACGGATTACAAAAGGAAAACCAGCCCCATCGCGGACACCGATGTCCTGCTCCCAGACAGACTAAACAACTTCTTTGCTCGCTTTGAGGACAATACAGTGCCACCGACACGGCCCGCTACCAAAACCTGCAGGCTCTCCTTCACCGCAGCCAACGTCAGTAAAACATTTAAACGTGTTAACCCTCGCAAGGCTGCCGGCCCAGACGGCATCACTAGCCTCGTCCTCAGTGCATGCGCAGACCAGCTGGCTGGTGTGTTTACGGACATCTTCAATAAATCCCTATCCAAGTCTGCTGTTCCCACATGCTTCAAGAGGGCCACCAATGTTCCTGTTCCCAAGAAAGCTAAGGTAACTGAGCTAAATGACTATCGCCCCATAGCACTGACTTCCATCATCATGAAGTGCTTTGAGAGACTAGTCAAGGACCATATCACCTCCACCCTACCTGACACCCTAGACCCACTCCAATTTACTTACCGCCCCAATAGGTCCACAGGCGATGCAATCGAAACCACACTGCACACTGCCCTAACCCATCTGGACAAGAGGAATACCTATGTAAGAATGCTGTTCATCGACTACAGCTCAGCATTTAACACCATAGTACCCTCCAAACTCGTCATTAAGCTCGAGACCCTGGGTCTCGACCCTCCCTGTGCAACTGGGTACTGGACATTCTCACGGAACGCCCCCAGGTGGTGAGGGTAGGAAACAACATCTCCACCCTGCTGATCCTCAACACTGGGGCCCCACAAGGGTGCATTCTCAGCCCTCTCCTGTACTCCCTGTTCACCCAAGACTGCGTGGCCATGCAGGCCTCCAACTCAATCATCAAGTTTGCAGGTAGGCTTGATTACCAACAACGATGAGACGGCCTACAGGGAGGAGGTGAGGGCCCTCAGAGTGTGGTGTCAGGAAAATAACCTCACACTCAACGTTAACAAAACAAAGGAGATGATCGTGGACTTCAGGAAAGAGCAGAGGGAGCAGCCCCCTATCCACATCGACGGGACAGTAGTGGAGAGGGTGGAAAGTTTTAAGTTTTTGGCGTACACATCAGAGACAAACTGAAATGGTCCAACCACACAGACAGCGTTGTGAAGAAGGCGTCTCTTCAACCTCAGGAGGCTGAAGTAATTCGGCTTGTCAACAAAAACACTCACAAACTTTTACAGATGCACAATCGAGAGCATCCTGTCAGGCTGTATCACCGCCTGGTACGGCAACTGCTCCGCCCACAACCGTAAGGCTACCCAGATGGTAGTGAGGTCAGCATGTCAAAATATTGATCAACATGAACACTCAAAAGAGAGAAATCATGGTGAGACATCATTTGACAATTCAAAAATGATTAATGCCGTAGGAATTCAGGACCCATTGATTCGTACAATTTGTAACACTCATCTCCCGTCCGAATTCTTTGACAATGTGATAGCATATCACGGAAAAGTGAATTAGTTAGGCTTTAGGAAATGCAACCAACTACAGATTTGGATGGGGAGATGGAGAGGAGGGGGACCCATGTACCCCACTTAAAACAAGCAGGCTTCAGTCACCCACTTGGCTTCAGTCACCCCAAAGATTGAATCGGGAGACAAATCCAGCTACGGTCTCCTCCTTGTTGGGCCTCTGTCACTGAATGTTTTGAGGACATGACTTAAGATGGAAGCCTGAGGTAACCTGTAGTGTCCATATACTTTTGGTCATGTTGTGTATCTCCGGTCTGTAGGGCCAAGAGGGGAGCAGCTAAAGAGAGTCACTTATGATCCAATAGTGTCTCTGGGCTGGAGGGGGTAGCCACAGAGACGCTTAATGTAGAGCTTTGTGATGCTTCCCAGAACCACAAGAGAAAATTACCTAAAAAAAAAAACAGGCTTGCTTTCGGCCCCCAGGATTTTTTTCATTTCAAGACAATGGTTTCTTACAGAGCGTCCCGTTAACCGCTGTGATCTGGCCAGAGGAGGGGAGGAATACTTATCCGCTTAACTTTGAAATAACCTGGTCTTGTGATATTGATTTGTGAAGCTTCCATGAAGAATGTTTACTGGGTGGTGATCGTGCCCACAGAATAGGAAGTATACCACAGGACCTCTGTTATTAGTAATGCCTCAGGACACTGCAATGCTGCATGCTGTGTTGGAATGTCAAACCGGACACTTCAATGCTGCACACTGTGTTGTCAGATCAAACAGGACACTGCAATGCTGCATGCTGGGTTTGAATGTCAAACAGGACACTGCAATGCTGCACACTGTGTTGTCATATCAAACAGGACACTGGATACTATGATACAGACAGACAGTCTGGTGTTGCTAGGATACAGACAGACAGTCTGGTGATACTAGGATACAGACAGACAGTCTGGTGATGCTAGGATACAGACAGACAGTCTGGTGATACTAGGATACAGACAGACAGTCTGGTGATACTAGGATACAGACAGACAGGCAGTCTGGTGATACTAGGATACAGGCAGACAGTCTGGTGATACTAGGATACAGACCACACATACAGAGCTACAGGGTTACAGCTTGGTTTCCATTCATAAACCAACTATTCCACTAATTTTTACCAGGGCTGATTTGTGCCAGGGCTGATTTGTGCCAAGGCTGATTTGTGCCAGGGCTAATTTGTGCCAGGGCTGATTTGTGCCAGGGCTGATTTGTGCCAGGGCTGATTTGTGCCAGGGCTGATTTGTGCCAGGGCTAATTTGTGCCAGGGCTGATTTGTGCCAGGGCTATTTTGTGCTAGGGACACCTAGAATTAGAGCTACAGACACTACAGAAAGCAACAGACAGTCACAGCTAGGGATACAAAGAACACACACTGCAAGAGCTAGGGCTACAGACAATAGACAGCTATGGGTAGGGCTACAGACACTACAGACAGCCACCGACACTACCAGGGCCACATACAATCCAGGCAGCAACATACACCACAGACAGCTAGAGCTAGGGCTACAGACAATAGACAGCTATAGGTAGGGCTCCAGACACTAGAGACAGCTACAGCTACAGACACACCAGACAGCTACAGCTAGAGTTACAGACACTACAGATGGCTACAGCTAGAGTTACAGACACTACAGACAGCTACAGACACACCAGACAGCTACAGCTAGGGTTACAGACAATACAGACGGCTACTGCAAGAGATACAGACACCACCGACAACTACAGTTAGGGCTACATTCATACCAGACACCTACAGCTAGGGTTACAGACACCACAGACAGCTACAGTTAGGGCTACATTCATACTAGACACCTACAGCTAGGGTTACAGACACCACAGACAGCTACAGCTAGAGTTACAGACACTACAGACAGCTACAGACACACCAGACAGCTACAGCTAGGGTTACAGACACTACAGACGGCTACAGCTAGAGTTACAGACACTACAGAAAGCTACAGCTAGGGTCAAAGACACCACAGACAGCTACAGCTAGAGTTACAGACACTACCAACAGCTACGGTTAAGGCTAGAGACACTGCAGACAGCTACAGTTAGCCAGACACTACAGACGGCTACAGCTAGAGTTGCAGACACCACAGACAGCTACAGCTAGAGTTACAGACTCTACAGACAGCTACAGTTAGCCAGACACTACAGACAGCTACAGCTAGAGTTACAGACACCACAGACAGCTACCGCTAGAGGTACAGACACTACAGACAGCTACAGTTAGCCAGACACTACAGACAGCTACAGTTAGCCAGACACTACAGACTGCTACAGCTAGAGTTACAGACAGCTACAGCTAGAGTTACAGACACTACAGACAGCTACAGTTAGCCAGACACTACAGACAGCTACATCTAGAGTTACAGACACCACAGACAGCTACAGCTAGAGTTACAGACACTACAGACAGCTACAGTTAGCCAGACACTACAGACATACCAGACACCTACAGCTAGAGTTACAGACACTACAGACAGCTACAGTTAGCCAGACACTACAGACAGCTACAGCTAGAGTTACAGACACCACAGACAGCTACAGCTAGAGTTAGACACTACAGACAGCTACAGTTAGCCAGACACTACAGACAGCTACAACTAGAGTTACAGACACCACAGACAGCTACAGCTAGAGTTACGGACACTACAGACAGCTACAGTTAGCCAGACACTACAGACAGCTACAGCTAGAGTTACAGACACTACAGACAGCTACAGTTAGCCAGACACTACAGACAGCTACAGTTAGCCAGACACTATAGACAGCTACAGCTAGGGTTACAGACAGCTACAGACAGCTACAGTTAGCCAGACACTGCAGACAGTTACAGTTAGCCAGACACTACAGACAGCTACAGCTAGAGTTACAGACACCACAGACAGCTACAGCTAGAGTTACAGACACTACAGACAGCTACAGTTAGCCAGACACTACAGACAGCTACAGCTAGAGTTACAGACACCACAGACAGCTACAGCTAGAGTTACAGACACTACAGACAGCTACAGTTAGCCAGACACTACAGACATACCAGACACCTACAGCTAGAGTTACAGACACTACAGACAGCTACAGCTAGAGTTACAGACACCACAGACAGCTACAGCTAGAGTTACAGACACTACAGACAGCTACAGTTAGCCAGACACTACAGACAGCTACAGCGAGAGTTACAGACACCACAGACAGCTACAGCTAGAGTTACAGACACGACAGACAGCTACAGTTAGCCAGACACTACAGGCAGCTACAGTTAGCCAGACACTACAGACAGCTACAGTTAGCCAGACACTGCAGACAGCTACAGTTAGCCAGACACTATAGACAGCTACAGCTAGGGTTACAGACAGCTACAGACAGCTACAGTTAGCCAAACACTGCAGACAGTTACAGTTAGCCAGACACTACAGACAGCTACAGCTAGAGTTACAGACACCACAGACAGCTACAGCTAGAGTTACAGACACTACAGACAGCTACAGTTAGCCAGACACTACAGACAGCTACAGCTAGAGTTACAGACACCACAGACAGCTACAGCTAGAGTTACAGACACTACAGACAGCTACAGTTAGCCAGACATTACAGACATACCAGACACCTACAGCTAGAGTTACAGACACTACAGACAGCTACAGTTAGCCAGACACTACAGACAGCTACAGTTAGCCAGACACTGCAGACAGCTACAGCTAGAGTTACAGACACCACAGACAGCTACAGCTAGAGTTACAGACACTACAGACAGCTACAGTTAGCCAGACACTACAGACAGCTACAGCTAGAGTTACAGACACTACAGACAGCTACAGCTAGGGTTACAGACACTACAGACGGCTACTGCAAGAGATACAGACACCACCGACAACTACAGTTAGGGCTACATTCATACCAGACACCTACAGCTAGGGTTACAGACACCACAGACAGCTACAGCTAGAGTTACAGACACTACAGACAGCTACAGACACACCAGACAGCTACAGCTAGGGTTACAGACACTACAGACGGCTACAGCTAGAGTTAAAGACACTACCGACAGCTACAGTTAGAGTTACAGACACTACAGAAAGCTACAGCTAGGGTCACAGACACCACAGACAGCTACAGCTAGAGTTACAGACACTACCAACAGCTACGGTTAGGGCTAGAGACACTGCAGACAGCTACAGTTAGCCAGACACTACAGACAGCTACAGCTAGAGTTACAGACACCACAGACAGCTACAGCTAGAGTTAGACACTACAGACAGCTACAGTTAGCCAGACACTACAGACAGCTACAACTAGAGTTACAGACACCACAGACAGCTACAGCTAGAGTTACGGACACTACAGACAGCTACAGTTAGCCAGACACTACAGACAGCTACAGCTAGAGTTACAGACACTACAGACAGCTACAGTTAGCCAGACACTACAGACAGCTACAGTTAGCCAGACACTATAGACAGCTACAGCTAGGGTTACAGACAGCTACAGACAGCTACAGTTAGCCAGACACTGCAGACAGTTACAGTTAGCCAGACACTACAGACAGCTACAGCTAGAGTTACAGACACCACAGACAGCTACAGCTAGAGTTACAGACACTACAGACAGCTACAGTTAGCCAGACACTACAGACAGCTACAGCTAGAGTTACAGACACCACAGACAGCTACAGCTAGAGTTACAGACACTACAGACAGCTACAGTTAGCCAGACACTACAGACATACCAGACACCTACAGCTAGAGTTACAGACACTACAGACAGCCACAGTTAGCCAGACACTACAGACAGCTACAGCTAGAGTTACAGACACCACAGACAGCTACAGCTAGAGTTACAGACACTACAGACAGCTACAGTTGGCCAGACACTACAGACAGCTACAGCTAGAGTTACAGACACCACAGACAGCTACAGCTAGAGTTACAGACACGACAGACAGCTACAGTTAGCCAGACACTACATGCAGCTACAGTTAGCCAGACACTACAGACAGCTACAGTTAGCCAGACACTGCAGACAGCTACAGTTAGCCAGACACTATAGACAGCTACAGCTAGGTTTACAGACAGCTACAGACAGCTACAGTTAGCCAAACACTGCAGACAGTTACAGTTAGCCAGACACTACAGACAGCTACAGCTAGAGTTACAGACACCACAGACAGCTACAGCTAGAGTTACAGACACTACAGACAGCTACAGTTAGCCAGACACTACAGACAGCTACAGCTAGAGTTACAGACACCACAGACAGCTACAGCTAGAGTTACAGACACTACAGACAGCTACAGTTAGCCAGACATTACAGACATACCAGACACCTACAGCTAGAGTTACAGACACTACAGACAGCTACAGTTAGCATGACACTACAGACAGCTACAGTTAGCCAGACACTGCAGACAGCTACAGCTAGAGTTACAGACACCACAGACAGCTACAGCTAGAGTTACAGACACTACAGACAGCTACAGTTAGCCAGACACTACAGACAGCTACAGCTAGAGTTACAGACACTACAGACAGCTACAGCTAGGGTTACAGACACTACAGACGGCTACTGCAAGAGATACAGACACCACCGACAACTACAGTTAGGGCTACATTCATACCAGACACCTACAGCTAGGGTTACAGACACCACAGACAGCTACAGCTAGAGTTACAGACACTACAGACAGCTACAGACACACCAGACAGCTACAGCTAGGGTTACAGACACTACAGACGGCTACAGCTAGAGTTAAAGACACTACCGACAGCTACAGTTAGAGTTACAGACACTACAGAAAGCTACAGCTAGGGTCACAGACACCACAGACAGCTACAGCTAGAGTTACAGACACTACCAACAGCTACGGTTAGGGCTAGAGACACTGCAGACAGCTACAGTTAGCCAGACACTACAGACAGCTACAGCTAGAGTTACAGACACCACAGACAGCTACAGCTAGAGTTACAGACACTACAGACAGCTACAGTTAGCCAGACACTACAGACAGCTACAGTTAGCCAGACACTACAGACAGCTACAGCTAGAGTTACAGACACCACAGACAGCTACAGCTAGAGTTACAGACACTACAGACAGCTACAGTTAGCCAGACACTACAGACAGCTACAGCTAGAGTTGCAGACACCAAAGACAGCTACAGCTAGAGTTACAGACTCTACAGACAGCTACAGTTAGCCAGACACTACAGACAGCTACAGCTAGAGTTACAGACACCACAGACAGCTACCGCTAGAGTTACAGACACTACAGACAGCTACAGTTAGCCAGACACTACAGACAGCTACAGCTAGAGTTACAGACACCACAGACAGCTACAGCTAGAGTTACAGACACTACAGACAGCTACAGTTAGCCAGACACTACAGACAGCTACAGCTAGAGTTGCAGACACCACAGACAGCTACAGCTAGAGTTACAGACTCTACAGACAGCTACAGTTAGCCAGACACTACAGACAGCTACAGCTAGAGTTACAGACACCACAGACAGCTACCGCTAGAGGTACAGACACTACAGACAGCTACAGTTAGCCAGACACTACAGACAGCTACAGTTAGCCAGACACTACAGACAGCTACAGTTAGCCAGACACTGCAGACAGCTACAGTTAGCCAGACACTATAGACAGCTACAGCTAGGGTTACAGACAGCTACAGACAGCTACAGTTAGCCAGACACTGCAGACAGTTACAGTTAGCCAGACACTACAGACAGCTACAGCTAGAGTTACAGACACCACAGACAGCTACAGCTAGAGTTACAGACACTACAGACAGCTACAGTTAGCCAGACACTACAGACAGCTACATCTAGAGTTACAGACACTACAGACAGCTACAGTTAGCCAGACACTACAGACATACCAGACACCTACAGCTAGAGTTACAGACACTACAGACAGCTACAGTTAGCCAGACACTACAGACAGCTACAGCTAGAGTTACAGACACCACAGACAGCTACAGCTAGAGTTACAGACACTACAGACAGCTACAGTTAGCCAGACACTACAGACAGCTACAGCTAGAGTTACAGACACCACAGACAGCTACAGCTAGAGTTACAGACACTACAGACAGCTACAGTTAGCCAGACACAACAGACAGCTACAGCTAGAGTTACAGACACTACAGACAGCTACAGTTAGCCAGACACTACAGACAGCTACAGTTAGCCAGACACTGCAGACAGCTACAGTTAGCCAGACACTATAGACAGCTACAGCTAGGGTTACAGACAGCTACAGACAGCTACAGTTAGCCAGACACTGCAGACAGTTACAGTTAGTCAGACACTACAGACAGCTACAGCTAGAGTTACAGACACCACAGACAGCTACAGCTAGAGTTACAGACACTACAGACAGCTACAGTTAGCCAGACACTACAGACAGCTTCCGCTAGAGTTACAGACACCACAGACAGCTACAGCTAGAGTTACAGACACTACAGACAGCTACAGTTAGCCAGACACTACAGACATACCAGACACCTACAGCTAGAGTTACAGACACTACAGACAGCTACAGTTAGCCAGACACTACAGACAGCTACAGCTAGAGTTACAGACACCACAGACAGCTACAGCTAGAGTTACAGACACTACAGACAGCTACAGTTTGCCAGACACTACAGACAGCTACAGCTAGAGTTACAGACACCACAGACAGCTACAGCTAGAGTTACAGACACTACAGACAGCTACAGTTAGCCAGCCACTACAGGCAGCTACAGCTAGAGTTACAGACACCACAGACAGCTACAGCTAGAGTTACAGACACGACAGACAGCTACAGTTAGCCAGACACTACAGGCAGCTACAGTTAGCCAGACACTACAGACAGCTACAGTTAGCCAGACACTGCAGACAGCTACAGTTAGCCAGACACTATAGACAGCTACAGCTAGGGTTACAGACAGCTACAGACAGCTACAGTTAGCCAAACACTGCAGACAGTTACAGTTAGCCAGACACTACAGACATACCAGACACCTACGGCTAGAGTTACAGACACTACAGACAGCTACAGTTAGCCAGACACTACAGACAGCTACAGTTAGCCAGACACTGCAGACAGCTACAGCTAGAGTTACAGACACCACAGACAGCTACAGCTAGAGTTACAGACACTACAGACAGCTACAGTTAGCCAGACACTACAGACAGCTACAGCTAGAGTTACAGACACCACAGACAGCTACAGCTAGAGTAACAGACACTACAGACAGCTACAGTTAGCCAGACACTACAGACAGCTACAGTTAGGGTTACAGACAGCTACAGACAGCTACAGTTAGCCAGACACTGCAGACAGTTACAGTTAGCCAGACACTACAGACAGCTACAGCTAGAGTTACAGACACCACAGACAGCTACAGCTAGAGTTACAGACACTACAGACAGCTACAGTTAGCCAGACACTACAGACATACCAGACACCTACAGCTAGAGTTACAGACACTACAGACAGCTACAGCTAGAGTTACAGACACCACAGACAGCTACAGCTAGAGTTACAGACACTACAGACAGCTACAGCTAGAGTTACAGACACTACAGACAGCTACAGCTAGAGTTACAGACACTACAGACAGCTACAGCGAGAGTTACAGACACCACAGACAGCTACAGCTAGAGTTACAGACACCACAGACATCTACAGGTAGAGTTACAGACACTACAGACAGCTACAAATAGGACTATAGACACTAGTAGAATAGCTTAGGCTAACATTCACCTGCCAGGAATGAGGTTTGGTGATTAAACACCTGTCCTGTGCTGTGCTGTGTGTATAGCAGACTGGCTGATGTAGTAGGCTTATAGCCGACTGATCTCTTAACTCCTTCAGGATTAACAGAAGTGTCCCTGGGGTATATTAGGTTCTAACTGTTCAGCCTCATATCTATCAGGGCTCGTCACTGTTTAAACACCACATATCTAGCAGGTCTCTTCACTGTTTAACCACCAAATATCTGGCAGGGCTCTTCACTGTTTAAACACCACATATCTAGCAGGGCTCTTCACTGTTTAAACACCACATATCTAACAGGTCTCTTCACTGTTTAACCACCACATATCTGGCAGGGCTCTTCACTGTTTAAACACCACATATCTAGCAGGGCTCTTCACTGTTTAAACACCACATATCTAGCAGGTCTCTTCACTGTTTAAACACCACATATCTAGCAGGGCTCTTCACTGTTTAACCACCACATATCTATCAGGGCTCTTCACTGTTTAACCACCACATATCTATCAGGACTCTTCACTGTTTAAACACCACATATCTAGCAGGGCTATTCCCTGTTTAAACACCACATATCTAGCAGGGCTATTCCCTGTTTAAACACCACCGCAGGCTTATTCACTGTTTAACCACCACATAACTAGCAGGGCTCTTCACTGTTTAACCACCACCGCAGGGCTCTTCACTGTTTAACCACCACATATCTAGCAGGGCTCTTCACTGTTTAACCACCACATATCTGGCAGGGCTATTCACTGTTTAACCACCACATAACTAGCAGGGCTCTTCACTGTTTAACCACCACTGCAGGGCTATTCACTGTTTAACCACCACATATCTGGCAGGGCTATTCACTGTTTAACCACCACATATCTGGCAGGGCTATTCACTGTTTAACCACCACATAACTAGCAGGGCTCTTCACTGTTTAACCACCACCGCAGGGCTATTCACTGTTTAACCACCACATATCTATCAGGGCTCTTCAATGTTTAACCACCACATATCTATCAGGACTCTTCACTGTTTAAACACCACATATCTAGCAGGGCTCTTCACTGTTTAAACACCACATATCTGGCAGGGCTGTTCACTGTTTAACCACCACATATCTGGCAGGGCTTTTCACTGTTTAACCACCACATATCTAGCAGGGCTCTTCACTGTTTAAACACCACATATCTGGCAGGGCTATTCACTGTTTAAACACCACTGCAGGGCTCTTCACTGTTTAAACACCACATATCTAGTAGGGCTATTCACTGTTTAACCACCACATAACTAGCAGGGCTCTTCACTGTTTAAACACCACATATATATTAAGGCTCTTCACTGTTTAACCACCACATATCTATCAGGGCTCTTCACTGTTTAACCACCACATATCTATCAGGGCTATTCACTGTTTAACCACCACATATCTATCAGGGCTCTTCACTGTTTAACCACCACCGCAGGGCTATTCACTGTTTAACCACCACATATCTAGCAGGGCTTTTCACTGTTTAAACACCACATATCTAGCAGGGCTTTTCACTGTTTAAACACCACATATCTAGCAGGGCTATTCACTGTTTAACCACCACATATCTAGCAGGGCTGTTCACTGTTTAAACACCACATATCTAGCAGGGCTTTTCACTGTTTAAACACCACATATCTAGCAGGGCTATTCACTGTTTAACCACCACATATCTAGCAGGGCTTTTCACTGTTTAAACACCACATATCTAGCAGGGCTCTTCACTGTTTAAACACCACATATCTAGCAGGGCTCTTCACTGTTTAACCACCACATATCTATCAGGGCTCTTCACTGTTTAACCACCACATATCTATCAGGGCTATTCACTGTTTAACCACCACATATCTATCAGGGCTCTTCACTGTTTAACCACCACCGCAGGGCTATTCACTGTTTAACCACCACATATCTAGCAGGGCTTTTCACTGTTTAAACACCACATATCTAGCAGGGCTTTTCACTGTTTAAACACCACATATCTAGCAGGGCTTTTCACTGTTTAAACACCACATATCTAGCAGGGCTATTCACTGTTTAAACACCACTGCAGGGCTTTTCACTGTTTAAACACCACATATCTAGCAGGGCTTTTCACTGTTTAAACACCACATATCTAGCAGGGCTATTCACTGTTTAAACACCACATATCAAGCAGGGCTTTTCACTGTTTAAACACCACATATCTGGCAGGGCTATTCACTGTTTAACCACCACATAACTAGCAGGGCTCTTCACTGTTTAACCACCACCGCAGGGCTATTCACTGTTTAACCACCACATATCTAGCAGGGCTTTTCACTGTTTAAACACCACATATCTAGCAGGGCTTTTCACTGTTTAAACACCACATATCTAGCAGGGCTATTCACTGTTTAAACACCACTGCAGGGCTCTTCACTGTTTAACCACCACATATCTGGCAGGGCTATTCACTGTTTAACCACCACATAACTAGCAGGGCTCTTCACTGTTTAAACACCACATATATATTAAGGCTCTTCACTGTTTAACCACCACATATCTATCAGGGCTCTTCACTGTTTAACCACCACATATCTATCAGGGCTCTTCACTGTTTAAACACCACATATCTATCAGGGCTCTTCACTGTTTAACCACCACCGCAGGGCTATTCACTGTTTAACCACCACATATCTAGCAGGGCTATTCACTGTTTAAACACCACATATCAAGCAGGGCTGTTCACTGTTTAACCACCACATATCTAGCAGGGCTTTTCACTGTTTAAACACCACATATCTAGCAGGGCTATTCACTGTTTAACCACCACATAACTAGCAGGGCTCTTCACTGTTTAAACACCACATATCTAACAAGGCTCTTCACTGTTTAACCACCACATATCTCGCAGGGCTCTTCACTGTTTAACCACCACATATCTAACAGGGCTCTTCACTGTTTAACCACCACATATATATCAGGGCTCTTCAATGTTTAACCACCACATATCTAGCAGGGCTCTTCACTGTTTAACCACCACATATCTAGCAGGGCTCTTCACTGTTTAAACACCACATATCTAGCAGGGCTTTTCACTGTTTAAATATCTAGCAGGGCTTTTCACTGTTTAAACACCACATATCTAGCAGGGCTTTTCACTGTTTAAACACCACATATCTAGCAGGGCTATTCACTGTTTAAACACCACTGCAGGGCTCTTCACTGTTTAAACACCACATATCTAGCAGGGCTCTTCACTGTTTAACCACCACATATCTGGCAGGGCTATTCACTGTTTAACCACCACATATCTAGCAGGGCTCTTCACTGTTTAAACACCACATATATATTAAGGCTCTTCACTGTTTAACCACCACATATCTATCAGGGCTCTTCACTGTTTAACCACCACATATCTATCAGGGCTATTCACTGTTTAACCACCACATAACTAGCAGGGCTGTTCACTGTTTAAACACCACATATCTAACAGGGCTCTTCACTGTTTAACCACCACATATCTATCAGGGCTCTTCACTGTTTAACCACCACATATCTAGCAGGGCTGTTCACTGTTTAACCACCACATAACTAGCAGGGCTCTTCACTGTTTAACCACCACCGCAGGCTTATTCACTGTTTAACCACCACATAACTAGCAGGGCTCTTCACTGTTTAAACACCACAGCAGGGCTCTTCACTGTTTAACCACCACATATCTAGCAGGGCTGTTCACTGTTTAAACACCACATATCTAGCAGGGCTTTTCACTGTTTAAACACCACATATCTAGCAGGGCTGTTCACTGTTTAACCACCACATATCTAGCAGGGCTCTTCACTGTTTAACCACCACATATCTATCAGGGCTATTCACTGTTTAACCACCACATATCTATCAGGGCTATTCACTGTTTAACCACCACCGCAGGGCTATTCACTGTTTAACCACCACATATCTAGCAGGGCTTTTCACTGTTTAAACACCACATATCTAGCAGGGCTTTTCACTGTTTAAACACCACATATCTAGCAGGGCTTTTCACTGTTTAAACACCACATATCTATCAGGGCTGTTCACTGTTTAAACACCACTGCAGGGCTTTTCACTGTTTAAACACCACATATCTAGCAGGGCTTTTCACTGTTTAAACACCACATATCTAGCAGGGCTTTTCACTGTTTAAACACCACATATCAAGCAGGGCTTTTCACTGTTTAAACACCACATATCTAGCAGGGCTATTCACTGTTTAAACACCACATAACTAGCAGGGCTCTTCACTGTTTAACCACCACCGCAGGGCTATTCACTGTTTAACCACCACATATCTAGAAGGGCTTTTCACTGTTTAAACACCACATATCTAGCAGGGCTTTTCACTGTTTAAACACCACATATCTAGCAGGGCTATTCACTGTTTAAACACCACTGCAGGGCTCTTCACTGTTTAACCACCACATATCTGGCAGGGCTATTCACTGTTTAACCACCACATAACTAGCAGGGCTCTTCACTGTTTAAACACCACATATATATTAAGGCTCTTCACTGTTTAACCACCACATATCTATCAGGGCTCTTCACTGTTTAACCACCACATATCTATAAGGGCTATTCACTGTTTAAACACCACATATCTATCAGGGCTCTTCACTGTTTAACCACCACCGCAGGGCTATTCACTGTTTAACCACCACATATCTAGCAGGGCTATTCACTGTTTAACCACCACATAACTAGCAGGGCTCTTCACTGTTTAACCACCACATATCTAGCAGGGCTCTTCACTGTTTAACCACCACATATCTAGCAGGGCTATTCACTGTTTAACCACCACATAACTAGCAGGGCTCTTCACTGTTTAAACACCACATATCTATCAGGGCTCTTCACTGTTTAACCACCACCGCAGGGCTCTTCACTGTTTAACCACCACATATCTAACAGGGCTCTTCACTGTTTAACCACCACATATCTATCAGGGCTCTTCACTGTTTAACCACCACATATCTAGCAGGGCTCTTCACTGTTTAACCACCACATATCTAGCAGGGCTCTTCACTGTTTAAACACCACATATCTAGCAGGGCTCTTCACTGTTTAACCACCACATATCTAGCAGGGCTTTTCACTGTTTAAACACCACATATCTAGCAGGGCTTTTCACTGTTTAAACACCACATATCTAGCAGGGCTATTCACTGTTTAAACACCACTGCAGGGCTCTTCACTGTTTAAACACCACATATCTATCAGGGCTCTTCACTGTTTAACCACCACCGCAGGGCTATTCACTGTTTAACCACCACATATCTAGCAGGGCTATTCACTGTTTAAACACCACATATATATTAAGGCTCTTCACTGTTTAAACACCACATATCTAACAGGGCTCTTCACTGTTTAACCACCACATATCTATCAGGGCTATTCACTGTTTAACCACCACATAACTAGCAGGGCTGTTCACTGTTTAAACACCACATATCTAACAGGGCTCTTCACTGTTTAACCACCACATATCTATCAGGGCTCTTCACTGTTTAACCACCACATAACTAGCAGGGCTGTTCACTGTTTAACCACCACATAACTAGCAGGGCTCTTCACTGTTTAACCACCACCGCAGGGCTATTCACTGTTTAAACACCACATATCTAGCAGGGCTCTTCACTGTTTAAACACCACATATCTGGCAGGGCTATTCACTGTTTAACCACCACATAACTAGCAGGGCTCTTCACTGTTTAACCACCACATATCTAGCAGGGCTCTTCACTGTTTAACCACCACATATCTAGCAGGGCTTTTCACTGTTTAAACACCACATATCTAGCAGGGCTTTTCACTGTTTAAACACCACATATCTAGCAGGGCTATTCACTGTTTAAACACCACTGCAGGGCTCTTCACTGTTTAACCACCACATATCTGGCAGGGCTATTCACTGTTTAACCACCACATAACTAGCAGGGCTCTTCACTGTTTAAACACCACATATATATTAAGGCTCTTCACTGTTTAACCACCACATATCTATCAGGGCTCTTCACTGTTTAACCACCACATATCTATCAGGGCTATTCACTGTTTAACCACCACATATCTATCAGGGCTCTTCACTGTTTAACCACCACCGCAGGGCTATTCACTGTTTAACCACCACATATCTAGCAGGGCTTTTCACTGTTTAAACACCACATATCTAGCAGGGCTTTTCACTGTTTAAACACCACATATCAAGCAGGGCTGTTCACTGTTTAACCACCACATATCTGGCAGGGCTATTCACTGTTTAACCACCACATATCTAGCAGGGCTTTTCACTGTTTAACCACCACATATCTAGCAGGGCTCTTCACTGTTTAACCACCACATAACTAGCAGGGCTATTCACTGTTTAAACACCACATATCTAGCAGGGCTCTTCACTGTTTAAACACCACATATCTATCAGGGCTCTTCACTGTTTAACCACCACCGCAGGGCTCGTCACTGTTTAACCACCACATATCTATCAGGGCTCGTCACTGTTTAACCACCACATATCTATCAGGGCTCTTCACTGTTTAAACACCACATATCTAGCAGGGCTATTCCCTGTTTAAACACCACATATCTAGCAGGGCTATTCCCTGTTTAAACACCACCGCAGGCTTATTCACTGTTTAACCACCACATAACTAGCAGGGCTCTTCCCTGTTTAACCACCACATATCTATCAGGGCTCTTCAATGTTTAACCACCACATATCTAGCAGGGCTCTTCAATGTTTAACCACCACATATCTCAAATCAAATCAAATTTTATTTGTCACATACACATGGTTAGCAGATGTTAATGCGAGTGTAGCGAAATGCTTGTGCTTCTAGTTCCGACAATGCAGTAATAACCAACGAGTAATCTAACTAACAATTCCAAAAGAAAAAAAAATACTGTCTTATACACAGTGTAAGGGGATAAAGAATATGTACATAAAGATATATGAATGAGTGATGGTACAGAGCAGCTTAGGCAAGATACAGTAGATGGTATCGAGTACAGTATATACATATGAGATGAGTATGTAAACAAAGTGGCATAGTTAAAGTGGCTAGTGATACATGTATTACATAAGGATGCAGTAGATGATATAGAGTACAGTATATACGTATACATATGAGATTAATAATGTAGGGTATGTAAACATTATATTAGGTAGCATTGTTTAAAGTGGCTAGTGATATATTTTACATCATTTCCCATCAATTCCCATTATTAAAGTGGCTGGAGTTGAGTCAGTGTGTTGGCAGCAGCCACTCAATGTTAGTGGTGGCTGTTTAACAGTCTGATGGCCTTGAGATAGAAGCTGTTTTTCAGTCTCTCGGTCCCAGCTTTGATGCACCTGTACTGACCTCGCCTTCTGGATGATAGCGGGGTGAACAGGCAGTGGCTCGGGTGGTTGTTGTCCTTGATGATCTTTATGGCCTTCCTGTAACATCGGGTGGTGTAGGTGTCCTGGAGGGCAGGTAGTTTGCACCCCGGTGATGCGTTGTGCAGACCTCACTACCCTCTGGAGAGCCTTACGGTTGTGGGCGGAGCAGTTGCCGTACCAGGCGGTGATACAGCCCGCCAGGATGCTCTCGATTGTGCATCTGTAGAAGTTTGTGAGTGCTTTTGGTGACAACCCGAATTTCTTCAGCCTCCTGAGGTTGAAGAGGCGCTGCTGCGCCTTCTTCACGATGCTGTCTGTGTGAGTGGACCAATTCAGTTTGTCTGTGATGTGTATGCCGAGGAGCTTAAAACTTACTACCCTCTCCACTACTGTTCCATCGATGTGGATAGGGGGGTGTTCCCTCTGCTGTTTCCTGAAGTCCACAATCATCTCCTTAGTTTTGTTGACGTTGAGTGTGAGGTTATTTTCCTGACACCACACTCCGAGGGCCCTCACCTCCTCCCTGTAGGCCGTCTCGTCGTTGTTGGTAATCAAGCCTACCACTGTTGTGTCGTCCACAAACATGATGATTGAGTTGGAGGTGTGCGTGGCCACACAGTCGTGGGTGAACAGGGAGTACAGGAGAGGGCTCAGAACGCACCCTTGTGGGGCCCCAGTGTTGGGGATCAGCGGGGTGGAGATGTTGTTGCCTACCCTCACCACCTGGGGGCGGCCCGTCAGGAAGTCCAGTACCCAGTTGCACAGGGCGGGGTTGAGACCCAGGGTCTCGAGCTTGGAGTTGGTGTTGAATGCCGAGCTGTAGTCGATGAACAGCATTCTCACATAGGTATTCCTCTTGTCCAGATGGGTTAGGACAGTGTGCAGTGTGGTTGAGATTGCATCGTCTGTGGACCTATTTGGGCGGTAAGCAAATTGGAGTGGGTCTAGGGTGTCAGGTAGGGTGGAGGTGATGTGGTCCTTGACTAGTCTCTCAAAGCACTTCATGATGACGGAAGTGAGTGCTACGGGCGGTAGTCGTTTAGCTCAGTTACCTTAGCTTTCTTGGGAACAGGAACAATGGTGGCCCTCTTGAAGCATGTGGGAACAGCAGACTGGTATAGGGATTGATTGAATATGTCCGTGAACACACCGGTCAGCTGGTCTGCGCATGCTCTGAGGGCGCGGCTGGGGATGCCGTCTGGGCCTGCAGCCTTGCGAGGGTTAACACGTTTAAATGTTTTACTCACCTCGGCTGCAGTGAAGGAGAGTTCGCATGTTTTCGTTGCAGGCCGTGTCAGTGGCACTGTATTGTCCTCAAAGCGGGCAAAAAAGTTATTTAGTCTGCCTGGGAGCAAGACATCCTGGTCCGTGACTGGGCTGGTTTTCTTCTTGTAGTCCGTGATTGACAGTAGACCCTGCCACATACCTCTTGCGTCTGAGCCGTTGAATTGAGATTCTACTTTGTCTCTATACTGACGCTTAGCTTGTTTGATAGCCTTGCGGAGGGAATAGCTGCACTGTTTGTATTCGGTCATGTTACCAGTCACCTTGCCCTGATTAAAAGCAGTGGTTCGCGCTTTCAGTTTCATGCGAATGCTGCCATCAATCCACGGTTTCTGGTTAGGGAATATTTTAATCGTTGCTATGGGAATGACATCTTCAACGCACGTTCTAATGAACTCGCACACCGAATCAGCGTATTCGTCAATGTTGTTATCTGACGCAATACGAAACATATCCCAGTCCACGTGATGGAAGCAGTCTTGGAGTGTGGAATCAGCTTGGTCGGACCAGCATTGGACAGACCTCAGCGTGGGAGCTTCTTGTTTTAGTTTCTGTCTGTAGGCAGGGATCAGCAAAATGGAGTCGTGGTCAGCTTTTCCGAAAGGAGGGCGGGGCAGGGCCTTATATGCGTCGCGGAAGTTAGAGTAACAATGATCCAAGGTTTTTTCAGCCCTAGTTGCGCAATCGATATGCTGATACAATTTAGGGAGTCTTGTTTCCAGATTAGCCTTGTTAAAATCCCCAGCTACAATGAATGCAGCCTCAGGATGTAGAGATTCCAGTTTGCAAAGAGTCAAATAAAGTTCAGAGCCATCGATGTGTCTGCTTGGGGGGGGATATATACGGCTGTGATTATAATCGAAGAGAATTCTCTTGGTAGATAATGCGGTCGACATTTGATTGTGAGGAATTCTAAATCAGGTGAACAGAAGGATTTGACTTCCTGTATATTTCTGTGATCACACCACGTCTCGTTAGCCATAAGGCATACGCCCCCGCCCCTCTTCTTACCAGAAAGATGTTTGTTTCTGTCGGCGCGATGCGTGGAGAAACCCGCTGGCTGCACCGCCTCCGATAGCGTCTCTCCAGTGAGCCATGTTTCCGTGAAGCAAAGAACGTTACAGTCTCTGATGTCCCTCTGGAATGCTACCCTTGCTCGGATTTCATCAACCTTGTTGTCAAGAGACTGGACATTGGCGAGAAGAATGCTAGGGAGTGGTGCACGATGTGCCCGTCTCCGGAGTCTGACCAGAAGACCGCCTCGTTTCCCTCTTTTACGAAGTCGTTTTTTTTGGGTCGCCGGCTGGGATCCATTCCGTTGTCCTGGTTGAAAGGCAGAACACAGGATCCGCTTCGTGAAAATCATATTCTTGGTCGTACTGATGGTGAGTTGACGCTGATCTTATATTCAGTAGTTCTTCTCGACTGTATGTAATGAAACCTAAGATGACCTGGGGTACTAATGTAAGAAATAACATGTAAAAAAACAAAAAACTGCATAGTTTCCTAAGAACGCGAAGCGAGGCGGTCATCTCTGTCGGCGCCGGAAGTTGTCAGCATAGTCAGCATAGTATCTATCAGGGCTCTTCACTGTTTAACCACCACATATCTAGCAGGGCTGTTCACTGTTTAACCACCACTGCAGGGCTCTTCACTGTTTAACCACCACTGCAGGGCTCTTCACTGTTTAAACACCACTGCAGGGCTCTTCACTGTTTAAACACCACATATCTAGCAGGGTTCTTCACTGTTTAACCACCACCGCAGGGCTCTTCACTGTTTAACCACCACATATCTAGCAGGGCTCTTCACTGTTTAACCACCACATATCCTGCAGGGCTCTTCACTGTTTAAACACCACATATCTAGCAGGGCTTTTCACTGTTTAAGCACCACCGCAGGGCTCTTCACTGTTTAAACAGTGCAGGGCTCTTCAGACTATCAGCATCTTTAAATGCTTCCGATCAGAACATCCAAGAGGATCATAATGGGACCTTCCTGGACTATGATCAGTTTCTACCATTGTACACATCTACTAGCTTGATCCAGAAAATGGCTCTTCATTGTTGGACTCCAGGTGTAAATGTCTGCTCCTTGTTGGACTCCAGGTGAGTGTAAATAGCTGCTCCTTGTTGGACTCCAGGTGAGTGTAAATGTCTGCTCCTTGTTGGACTCCAGGTGAGTGTAAATGTCTGCTCCTTGTTGGACTCCAGGTGAATGTAAATGTCTGCTCCTTGTTGGACTCCAGGTGAGTGTAAATGGCTGGTCCTTGTTGGACTCCAGGTGAGTGTAAATAGCTGCTCATTGTTGGACTCCAGGTGAGTGTAAATGTCTGCTCCTTGTTGGACTCCAGGTGAGTGTAAATGTCTGCTCCTTGTTGGACTCCAGGTGAGTGTAAATGTCTGCTCCTTGTTGGACTCCAGGTGAGTGTAAATGTCTGCTCCTTGTTGGACTCCAGGTGAGTGTAAATATCTGCTCCTTGTTGGACTCCAGGTGAGTGTAAATGTCTGCTCCTTGTTGGACTCCAGGTGAGTGTAAATGTCTGCTCCTTGTTGGACTCCAGGTGAGCGTAAATAGCTGCGTCTCGGAACCAGAAAGAAGGAGAAGAATCGTTCTCTGGCTTCTTCCCCCTTCTTCCGGACTTTCAAATCGCTTTGAGCCCCTGTACCAGCTGTCTTCTGCTGGGGGTTTGGATGTTCCCTCCAGCTACCTCTCCCTGTCCTAGTCAATCAACTGCCTGGGCACAGCCTGGACCACCGAGGCCCCCCTCCGCTGGGCCGTGCTCTCTGGATCAGAGCTCTGTCCCTTTTGGCTGTTGTATCCAAGCAAATCATTTGAGTTCCTGGATCCTTTCACAGCATTATAAGGCTGGGTGGAGACAATGACTTATCAATGCTGTTGTATGCAGTAATCATGTGTCTATGAACCAGAGTTATACTGTTAGCACTGAGGTGGTGTATCCTATAGGAAGTCCACTGTGTGCAGCTCACCCTGCACTGACATAAATAAACAGAGCATGTCTACCTCTGCTAAGTATCCCAGAAAAATGTTAAAAATGGCCCACGTTATCATATGTAGCTTAAGAAACAAGGTTCATGAAATCAATCATTTGCTAGCAACAGATGACATTCATATTCTGATCATCTCTAAAACTGACTTAGTTAATACATTTGATGATACAGTGGTAGCAATACATGTTTTCAACATCTTCAGAAGAGACGGGAATTCCAAAGGTGGAGGTGTTGCTGTTTATATTCAGAACCACATTCCTGTAAAGCTTAGAGAGGATCTAATGTTAAATACTATTGAAGCAATATGGCTACAGGTTCATCTGCCTCACCTAAAGCCCATTCTGATGGGAAGCTGCTATAGACCAAGTGCTAACAGTCAGTATCTGGATAACGTTTGAAATACTTGATAATGTATGTGATACCAATAGAGAGGTATATTTTCTGGGGGATTTAAATATTCACTGGCTTTCATTAGGCTTCCCACTCAAGAGAGAGCTTCAAACTGTAACCAGTGCCTGCAACCTGGTTCAGGTTATCAATCAACATACCAGGTTAGTTACACAGCACAGGAATGAAATCATCAACATGTATTGACCACATATTGACTAATACTGCAGAAACTTGTTTTAAAGCAGTATCCAAATCCACAAGATGTAGTGATCACAACATAGTAGCCATATCTAGGAAAACCAATACGTTTTGTAGTGATTCCTATGTTGGAAATGTAAAGATTATTTGCTGGTCTGTGGTGTGGAATGAGGAGCAACCAGACGCTGCTAGTCTGTGGTGTGTAATGAGGAGCAACCAGACGCTGTTGGTCTGTGGTGTGTAATGAGGAGCAACCAGACGCTGCTGGTCTGTGGTGTGTAATGAGGAGCAACCAGACGCTGCTGGTCTGTGGTATGTAATGAGGAGCAACCAGACGCTGCTGGTCTGTGGTGTGTAATGAGGAGCAACCAGACACTGCTGGTCTGTGGTGTGTAATGAGGTGCAACCAGACGCTGCTGGTCTGTGGTGTGTAATGAGGAGCAACCAGACGCTGCTGGTCTGTGGTGTGTAATGAGGAGCAACCAGACGCTGCTGGTCTGTGGTGTGTAATGAGGAGCAACCAGATGCTGCTGGTCTGTGGTGTGTAATGAGGAGCAACCAGATGCTGCTGGTCTGTGGTGTGTAATGAGGAGCAACCAGATGCTGCACTTGACACATTTATGAAATTGCCTAACCCAGTTACTAATAAGCACGCACCCACTAAGAAAATGACTGTAAAAACTGTTAAATCCCCTTGAAAAAGTATATGGTTGAGAGGGATGAGGCAAAATAAATGGCAAATAGGTCTGGCAGCCCAACGGATTGGCAAATTGACTGTAAATTGAGAAATCATGTGACTAAACTGAATAAAAAGAAGAAACTATACTATTACATAAATAATGATAATAAAAAGCTTTAATTACATTTTGGGGAAAAAGGCAAACTCTGCTCCATCATTCATTGAATCAGATGGCTCGTTCATCACTAAACCTTTTTTCAATGGCAAGATTAGCAAACTTAGGCATGACATGACAGTAACAAACGCTGACACTACACATCCAAGTATATCGGATATATAGCATATTATGAAAGACAATCTAATTATGACAAGCATTGAAATTTTGAATTCCGTAAAGTGAGTGTGGAAGAGGTTAAAAAATGATTGTTGTCTATCAACAATGACAAGCCACCGGGGTCTGACAACTTGGATGGTAAAATACTGAGGATAATAGCAGACGATATTTCCACTCCTATTTGCCATATCTTCAATGTAAGCCTACTAGACAGTGTGAGCCCTCAGGCTTGGAGGCAAGCTAAAGTTTTCCCCTGCCTAACGATAGTAAAGCCCCCTTTACTGGCTCAAATAGCCCAACAATAAGCCTGTTACCAAACCTTCTTAAACCTTTGGAAGAAATGGTGTTTGACCAGATATAATGCTGTTTCACAGTAAACAAATTGACAACAGACTTTCAGCACACTTATAGAGAAGGACATTCAACAAGCACAGCACTTACACAAATGACTGATGATTGGCTGAGAGGAATTGATGCTAAAATATTGTGGGGGCTGTTTTGTTGGACTTCAGTGCGGCTTTTGACATAATTGATCATAGTCTGTTGCTGGAAAAACGTATGTGTTGTGGCTTTACACACCCTGCTATATTGTGTATGAAGAGTTACCTGTCTAACAGAACACAGAGGGTGTTCTGTAATGGAAGCCTCTACAACAAAATTGAGGTAGAATCAGGAATTCCCCAGGGCAGCTGTCTAGGCCCCTCAGGGCAGCTGTCTAGGCCCCTGATCGAGTTGAGGAGACTGTCATGGTCAAAACATATTGATACAACAGTAGCTAAGATGGGGAGAAGTCTGTCCATAATAAAGCGCTGCTCTGCCTTCTTAACAACACTGTCAACAAGGCAGGTCCTACAGGCCCTAGATTTGTCGCACCGGGACTACTGTTCAGCCGTGTGGTCAGGTACCACAAAGACGGACTCAGGAAAATTGCAATTGGCTCAGAACAGAGCAGCACGGCTGGCCCCTGGATGTACAACGAGATCTAACATTAATAATATGGATGCCAATCTCTCCTGGCTCAAAGTGGAGTAGAGATTCACTTCATCACTACTTGTATTTGTGAGAGGTATTGACATGTTGAATGCACCAAGCTGTCTGTTTAAACTACTAACACACAGCTCAGACACCCATGACTACCCCACAAGACATGACACCAGAGGTCTCTTCACAGTCCCCAAGTCCAGAACAAATTATGAGAGTTTTAAAAACGGTATAACTGCCTTAATGTTGCTGGACTCCAGGAAGAGTAGCTGCTGCCTCTAGCAGACTGGAATATGTTCCTGGATTCATCCAATGGCATTGAAGAGTATATCACGTCAGTCATCGGCTTCATCAAAAAGTGCATCGACGACGTCGTCCCCACAGTGATAGAACGTACATTTCCCAACCAGAAGCAATGGATTACAGGCAACATCTGCACCGAGCTAAAGGCTAGAGCTTCTGCTTTCAAGGAGCGTGACACTAATCCGGACGCTTATAAAAACTCCCGCTACGCCCTCAGACGAACCATCAAACAGGGAAAGCGTCAATACATCTGTTGTACTTCCGGCGCCGACAGAGATGGCCGCCTCGCTTCGCGTTCCTAGGAAACTATGCAGTTTTTTGTTTTTTTTGGAATGGAATGGAATGGATCCCAGCCGGCGACCCAAAAAAATGACTTCGTAAAAGGGGGAAATGGAGCGGTCTTCTGGTCAGACTCTGGAGACGGGCACATCGTGCACCACTCCCTAGCATTCTTCTCGCCAAATAAATACCAAGATCAAGGGCTGCACTTTTTCAACAGGATAACAACAAATTGCTGGTGAGTGGTCTAAAACTGTGATCTTGGTTGTCTCAACACTTTACCCATCCTCAACACTGGGGCCCCACAAGGGTGCGTTCTGAGCCCTCTCCTGTACTCCCTGTTCACCCACGACTCCGTGGCCACGCACGCTCCAACTCAATCATCAAGTTTGCGGACGACACAACAGTGGTAGGCTTGATTACCAACAACAACGAGACGGCCTACAGGGAGGAGGTGAGGGCCCTCGGAGTGTGGTGTCAGGAAAATAACCTCACACTCAACGTCAACAAAACTAAGGAGATGATTGTGGACTTCAGGAAACAGCAGAGGGAACACCCCCTATCCACATCGATGGAACAGTAGTGGAGAGGGTAGTAAGTTTTAAGTTCCTCGGCATACACATCACAGACAAACTGAATTGGTCCACTCACACAGACAGCATCGTGAAGAAGGCGCAGCAGCGCCTCTTCAACCTCAGGAGGCTGAAGAACCGTATTTCGGCTTGTCACCAAAAGCACTCACAAACTTCTACAGATGCACAATCGAGAGCATCCTGTCGGGCTGTATCACCGCCTGGTACGGCAACTGCTCCGCCCACAACCGTAAGGCTCTCCAGAGGGTAGTGAGGTCTGCACAACGCATCACCGGGGGCAAACTACCTGCCCTCCAGGACACCTACACCACCCGATGTCACAGGAAGGCCATAAAGATCATCAAGGACAACAACCACCCGAGCCACTGCCTGTTCACCCCGCTATCATCCAGAAGGCGAGGTCAGTACAGGTGCATCAAAGCTGGGACCGAGAGACTGAAAAACAGCTTCTATCTCAAGGCCATCAGACTGTTAAACAGCCACCACTAACATTGAGTGGCTGCTGCCAACACACTGACTCAACTCCAGCCACTTTAATAATGGGAATTGATGGGAAATGATGTAAAATATATCACTAGCCACTTTAAACAATGCTACCTAATATAATGTTTACATACCCTACATTATTCATCTCATATGTATACGTATATACTGTACTCTATATCATCTACTGCATCTTTATGTAATACATGTATCACTAGCCACTTTAACTATGCCACTTTGTTTACATACTCATCTCATATGTATATACAGCACTCAATACCATCTACTGTATCTTGCCTATGACGCTCTGTACCATCACTCACTCATATATCTTTATGTACATATTCTTTATCCCCTTACACTTGTAGTAGTTTTGGAATTGTTAGCTAGATTACTTGTTGGTTATTACTGCATTGTCGGAACTAGAAGCACAAGCATTTCGCTACACTCGCATTAACATCTGCTAACCATGTGTATGTGACAAATAAAATTTGATTTGATTTGATTTGATACAGGACTGAGAATGAATCCTACTACACCGGCTCTGACACTCATCATATGTGGCAGGGCTTGAGAGTCCCAGCTGTTCCAGACAACTGTGTGATCATACTCTCCGTAGCCGATGTGAGCAAGACCTTTAAACAAGTCAATATTAACAAAGCCGCTGGGCCAGACGGATTACCAGGAGGTGTACTCAAAGCATGCGCGGACCAACTGTCAAGTGTCTTCACTGACATTTTCAACCTGTCCCTGATCGAGTCTGTAATACCAACATGTTTCAAACCGACCACCATTGTCCCTGTGCACAAGATAGCGAAGGTAACCTGCTTAAATGATTACCGCCCTGTAGCACTCACGTCTGTAGCCATGAAAGTGCTTTGAAAGGCTGGTCATGGTTCACACCAACACCCTTATGCCAGAAACCCTAGACCCACCCCAATTTGCATCCCGCCCCAACAGATCCACATATGACGCAATCTCAGCTGCACACCACACTGCCGTTTCCCACCTGGACAAAAGGAACACCTATGTGAGAGTCCTGTTGACTGACTACAGCTCTGAGTTCAACCCCATGGTGAGAGTCCTGTTGATTGACTACAGCTCTGAGTTCAACCCCATGGTGAGAGTCCTGTTGATTGACTACAGCTCAGCGTTCAACACCATGGTGAGAGTCCTGTTGATTGACTACAGCTCAGCGTTCAACACCATGGTGAGAGTCCTGTTGATTGACTACAGCTCAGCGTTCAACACCATGGTGAGAGTCCTGTTGATTGACTACAGCTCTGAGTTCAACCCCATGGTGAGAGTCCTGTTGATTGACTACAGCTCTGAGTTCAACACCATGGTGAGAGTCCTGTTGATTGACTACAGCTCTGAGTTCAACCCCATGGTGAGAGTCCTGTTGATTGACTACAGCTCAGCGTTCAACACCATGGTGAGAGTCCTGTTGATTGACTACAGCTCTGAGTTCAACACCATGGTGAGAGTCCTGTTGATTGACTACAGCTCAGCGTTCAACCCCATGGTGAGAGTCCTGTTGACTGACTACAGCTCAGAGTTCAACACCATGGTGAGAGTCCTGTTGATTGACTACAGCTCAGCGTTCAACACCATGGTGAGAGTCCTGTTGATTGACTACAGCTCAGCGTTCAACACCATGGTGAGAGTCCTGTTGATTGACTACAGCTCTGAGTTCAACACCATGGTGAGAGTCCTGTTGATTGACTACAGCTCAGTCCTGTTCAACACCATGGTGAGAGTCCTGTTGATTGACTACAGCTCAGCGTTCAACACCATGGTGAGAGTCCTGTTGATTGACTACAGCTCAGCGTTCAACCCCATGGTGAGAGTCCTGTTGATTGACTACAGCTCAGCGTTCAACACCATGGTGAGAGTCCTGTTGATTGACTACAGCTCAGCGTTCAACACCATGGTGAGAGTCCTGTTGATTGACTACAGCTCTGAGTTCAACCCCATGGTGAGAGTCCTGTTGATTGACTACAGCTCAGCGTTCAACACCATGGTGAGAGTCCTGTTGATTGACTACAGCTCAGCGTTCAACACCATGGTGAGAGTCCTGTTGATTGACTACAGCTCAGCGTTCAACACCATGGTGAGAGTCCTCAACACCATGGTGAGAGTCCTGTTGATTGACTACAGCTCAGCGTTCAACCCCATGGTGAGAGTCCTGTTGATTGACTACAGCTCTGAGTTCAACCCCATGGTGAGAGTCCTGTTGATTGACTACAGCTCAGCGTTCAACCCCATGGTGAGAGTCCTGTTGATTGACTACAGCTCAGCGTTCAACACCATGGTGAGAGTCCTGTTGATTGACTACAGCTCAGCGTTCAACCCCATGGTGAGAGTCCTGTTGATTGACTACAGCTCAGCGTTCAACACCATGGTGAGAGTCCTGTTGATTGACTACAGCTCAGCGTTCAACCCCATGGTGAGAGTCCTGTTGATTGACTACAGCTCAGCGTTCAACACCATGGTGAGAGTCCTGTTGATTGACTACAGCTCAGCGTTCAACCCCATGGTGAGAGTCCTGTTGATTGACTACAGCTCAGCGTTCAACACCATGGTGAGAGTCCTGTTGATTGACTACAGCTCAGCGTTCAACACCATGGTGAGAGTCCTGTTGATTGACTACAGCTCAGCGTTCAACACCATGGTGAGAGTCCTGTTGATTGACTACAGCTCAGCGTTCAACACCATGGTGAGAGTCCTGTTGATTGACTACAGCTCAGCGTTCAACACCATGGTGAGAGTCCTGTTGATTGACTGTTCAACCATGGTGAGAGTCCTGTTGATTGACTACAGCTCAGCGTTCAACACCATGGTGAGAGTCCTGTTGATTGACTACAGCTCAGCGTTCAACACCATGGTGAGAGTCCTGTTGATTGACTACAGCTCAGCGTTCAACACCATGGTGAGAGTCCTGTTGATTGACTACACAGCTCCTGATTGACTACAGCTCTGTTCAACCCCATGGTGAGAGTCCTGTTGATTGACTACAGCTCTGAGTTCAACCCCATGGTGAGAGTCCTGTTGATTGACTACAGCTCATTGCAGTTCAACACCATGGTGAGAGTCCTGTTGATTGACTACAGCTCAGAGTTCAACACCATGGTGAGAGTCCTGTTGATTGACTACAGCTCAGAGTTCAACACCATGGTGAGAGTCCTGTTGATTGACTACAGCTCAGCGTTCAACCCCATAGTGTCCTCAAAGCTCATCACTAAGCTCAGGTGGTAAGAGTAGGCAACAACACATGTGTTACGCTGATCCTCAGGTGCTTATCCCCCTCCTGTACTCCAGTTCCCCATTAACATCGAATGGACTGAAGTTCCTTAACAGCTTCTACCCCCAAGCCATAAGACTGCTGAACAATTAATCAAATGGCCACCGGACTATTTACACTGAACCCCCTTCCCCCACCCTGCATAGTCACTTTACTTTTTTAAACTTTAGTTTATTTATATTTGAATCTTGAACTGTATTGTTAGTTAATGGCCTGTAAGTAAACATTTCACAGCATGTGACAAATACAATTTGATTTGATTAGATTTCTTAACCACTATCCGGTTAGCT
Organism: Oncorhynchus tshawytscha; assembly: GCF_018296145.1. Lineage (NCBI taxonomy): Eukaryota > Metazoa > Chordata > Actinopteri > Salmoniformes > Salmonidae > Oncorhynchus > Oncorhynchus tshawytscha. The sequence goes on from NW_024609696.1 coordinate 263,671, forward strand.
ACCTCTTTCATACATTGCTCCCGAGTGGCACAACGGTCTATGGCATTGCATCTCTGTGCTAGAGGCGTCACTACAGACCCTGGTTTGATCCTGGGCTGTATCACAACTGGCCGTGATCGGGATTCCCATAGGGAGGCGCACAATTGAACCAGCATCGTACGGGTTAGGGGAGGGTTTGGCCGGGGGAGGCCGTTATTGTAAAATAAGAATTTGTTCTTAACTGACTTGCCTAGTTAAAAAAGTTTAAATAACACATTTTAATCAATAGTTATTTAATACATAACCCTGTCCTGTTATCTACCTCTTCCATACATAACCCCTGTCCTGTTATCTACCTCTACCATACATAACCCCTGTCCTGTTATCTACCTCTTCCATACATAACCCTGTCCTGTTATCTACCTCTACCATACATAACCCCTGTCCTGTTATCTACCTCTTCCATACATAACCCTGTCCTGTTATCTACCTCTTCCATACATAACCCTGTCCTGTTATCTACCTCTTCCATACATAACCCTGTCCTGTTAGCTACCTCTTTTATACATAACCCTGTCCTGTTACCTACCTCTTCCATACATAACCCCTGTCCTGTTAGCTACCTCTTCCATACATAACCCTGTCCTGTTATCTACCTCTTCCATACATAACCCCTGTCCTGTTATCTACCTCTTCCATACATAACCCTGTCCTGTTATCTACCTCTTCCATACATAACCCTGTCCTGTTACCTACCTCTTCCATACATAACCCTGTCCTGTTATCTACCTCTTCCATACATAACCCCTGTCCTGTTATCTACCTCTTCCATACATAACCCTGTCCTGTTATCTACCTCTTCCATACATAACCCCTGTCCTGTTAGCTACCTCTTTTATACATAACCCCTGCCCAGTTATTTCATACAACCTTGGTCTGTTAGTTTTTTCACACATAAGCCCTGTCCTGTTAGCTTTTTCATAGATAACCTCTGTCCTGTTATCTACCTCTTCCATACATAACCTCTGTTCTGTTGGCTAACTATTTCATACATAACCTCTGTTCTGTTGGCTAACTATTTCATACATAACCCTGTTCTGTTGGCTAACTATTTCATACATAACCTCTGTTCTGTTGGCTAACTATTTCATACATAACCTCTGTTCTGTTGGCTAACTCTTTCATACATAACCTCTGTTCTGTTGGCTAACTAGTTCATACATAACCCTGTCCTGTTGTAACTCTGTCATACATAACCTTTCATACATAACCTCTGTTCTGTTGGCTAACTATTTCATACATAACCCTATTCTGTTGGCTCTATTTCATACATAACCTCTGTTCTGTTGGCTAACTATTTCATACATAACCTCTGTTCTGTTGGCTAACATTTCATACATAACCTCTGTTCTGTTGGCTAACTATTTCATACATAACCTCTGTTCTGTTGGCTAACTATTTCATACATAACCTCTGTTCTGTTGGCTAACTATTTCATACATAACCTCTGTTCTGTTGGCTAACATACATAACCTCTATTCTGTTGGCTAACTATTTCATACATAACCTCTGTCCTTTTAGTTACAACTTTCATACATAAACCCTGTCCTGTTAGCTCTTTCATACATAACCCCTGTCTAGTTAGCTCCTTCATACATAACCCCTGTCTAGTTAGCTCTTTCATACATAACCCCTGTCTAGTTAGCTCTTTCATACATAACCCCTGTCTAGTTAGCTCCTTCATGCATAACCCATGTCTAGTTAGCTCCTTCATGCATAACCCATGTCTAGTTAGCTCTTTCATACATAACCCCTGTCTAGTTAGCTCTTTCATACATAACCCCTGTCTAGTTAGCTCCTTCATGCATAACCCATGTCTAGTTTAGCTCCTTCATACATAACCCTGTCCTGTTAGCTCTTTCATACATAACCCCTGTCTAGTTAGCTCCTTCATGCATAACCCCTGTCTAGTTAGCTCCTTCATGCATAACCTGTCCTGTTTGCACAACTAGAAAATAGAGTAGAATCCATTATAGCCTGGTATACCCTGTCACTCCACACATCCACAACACAGAGTATCTCTTCAGGTGTTAGTTGGACAACATAGCCTGGTATTCCCTGTCACTCCACACATCCACACCACAGAGTATCTCTTCAGTTGGACAACATAGCCTGGTATTCCCTGTCACTCCACACATCCACACCACAGAGTATCTCTTCAGTTGGACAACATAGCCTGGTATTCCCTGTCACTCACCACATCCACAACACAGAGTATCTCTTCAGTTGGACAACATAGCCTGGTATTCCCTGTCACTCCACACATCCACACCACAGAGTATCTCTTCAGTTGGACAACATAGCCTGGTATTCCCTGTCACTCACCACATCCACAACACAGAGTATCTCTTCAGTTGATCTCTTCAGGTGTTAGTTGGACAACATAGCCTGGTATTCCCAGTCTCTCCACACATCCACAACACAGAGCATCTCTTCAGTTGGACAACATAGCCTGGTATTCGCTGTCACTCCACACATCCACAACACAGAGTCCACACCACAGAGTCTCTCTTCAGGTGTTAGTTGGACAACATAGTCTACTCAGTCTGCTGCTGGTTGGAAAAAGGTCATTGATAAAACTTCACACATGTTCACATGGGGCTCAGTTAAATCAACAGCAGCTGGTAGTGTGTGTGTGTGTGTGTGTGTGTGTGTGTGTGTGTGTGTGTGTGTGTGTGTGTGTGTGTGTGTGTGTGTGTGTGTGTGTGTGTGTGTGTGTGTGTTAGCGGTGCCGGTGTGTTTGTGTGTGATAGTGTTGTGTGTGTGTGTGTGTGTGTGTGTGTTAGCGGTGCCGGTGTGTGTGTTTGTGTGTGTGTGTGTGTGTGTGTGTGTGTGTGTGTGTGTGTGTGTGTGTGTGTGTGTGTGTGTGTGTGTGTGTGTGTGTGTGTGTGTGTGTGTGTGTGTGTGTGTGTGTGTGTGTGTGTGTGTGTGTGTGTGTGTTAGCGGTGTGTGTGTGTGTGTGTGTGTGTGTGTGTTAGCGGTGTCAGTGTGTATCCATCATGAGAAGTGTGTAAACTTAACACACATACACTGAATATCCCCAGTTAAATCAACAGCAGCTGGTAGTGTGTGTTAGTGTTACACTGAATACTCCCCAGCAGAGGACACAGTGTGATGTCTGAACACATTTACAGTTAAGCCCAGTGGTAGTGTGTGTGAGTGGTTACACTGAATACCAGTTAAAGTCACAGCAGCTGGTAGAGGTGTGTGGACACTGAATATCAGCTGAGTGTGTGTGTGGACACTGAAATCCCCAGTTTAACAGCACAGAGGTGTGTGGACCAATAGTCCCCAGTTAAATCAACAGCAGCTGGTAGTGTGTGTGTTAGTGGTTACACTGAATATCCCCAGCAGAGGACACAGTCATGATGTCTGAACACATTTACAGCTGAGCCCAGTCGTTGTAGAGGACGTCACAACCTGGACCAATTAGTCACACTGAGAGGTGTGTGGACCAATAGGCACACTGAGAGGTGTGTGGACCAATTAGTCACACTGAGAGGTGTGTGGACCAATTAGCACACTGAGAGGTGTGTGGACCAATGAGCATACTGAGAGGTGTGTGGACCAATGAGCATACTGAGAGGTGTGTGGACCAATGAGCATACTGAGAGGTGTGTGGACCAATGAGCATACTGAGAGGTGTGTGGACCAATGAGCATACTCTGACTCACACTGAGAGGTGTGTGGACCAATGAGCATACTCTGACTCATACTGAGAGGTGTGTGGACCAATGAGCATACTGAGATGTGTGTGGACCAATGAGCATATTGAGAGGTGTGTGGACCAATGAGCATACTGAGAGGTGTGTGGACCAATGAGCATACTGAGAGGTGTGTGGACCAATGAGCATACTGAGAGGTGTGTGGACCAATGAGCATACTCTGACTCACACTGAGAGGTGTGTGGACCAATGAGCATACTCTGACTCATACTGAGAAGTGTGTGGACCAATGAGCATACTCTGACTCACACTGAGAGGTGTGTGGACCAATGAGCATACTGAGAGGTGTGTGGACCAATGAGCATACTGAGAGGTGTGTGGACCAATGAGCATACTGAGAGGTGTGTGGATCAATGAGCATACTGAGAGGTGTGTGGACCAATGAGCATACTGAGAGGTGTGTGGATCAATGAGCATACTGAGAGGTGTGTGGACCAATGAGCATACTGAGAGGTGTGTGTGTGCCCGTGGTGCTGTGTAGATACCTGCCTGCGTGTGTGGGATTTTTTATGTGTATGTGTGTGTGTGTGTGTGTTCCCTGACCTTTATATGTGGTAATAAACCATTACATAATTTGAGGTTTTACTAGAGAGATTAAAGAGGTATGAGTCAGTACAGCCCTGGGCCAATTAGTTCAATTAGAAGGAGACCTCCTGCTGGTCTGGACTACCTCAGCCTGCTGTAGCCTACACTACTACACTACTACACCACTACACTACTACACCACTACACTACTACACCACTACACCACTATACTACTACACTACTACACCACTACACCACTACACTACTACACCACTACACTACTATACTACTACACCACTACACCACTACAAACACTATACTACTACACTACCACTACAACACCACTACACCACTACACTACTACACTACTACACCACTACACTACTACACCACTACACTACTACTACTACACCACTATACTACTACACACTACTACACACTACACTACTACACCACTACACTACTACTACTACACCACTACACCACACTACTACCACTACAACACCACTACACCACTATACTACTACACTACTACACCACTACACCACTACACTACTACACCACTACACCACTACTACTACTACTACACACCACTACACCACTACACCACTACACCACTATACTACTACACTACTTCACTACAACACCACTACACCACTACACTACTACACTACTACACCACTACACTACACTACTACACCACCACTACACCACTACACACTATACTACTACACTACTCACTACAACACCACTACACCACTACACTACACTACTACACACTACTACACCACTACACCACTACACCACTATACTACTACACTACTACACCACTATACTACTACACTACAACACCACTACACCACTACACCACTACACCACTACTACTACACTACTACACTACACACCACTACTACACCACTACACTACTACACTACTACACCACTACACTACTATACTACTACACCACTACACCACTACACCACTATACTACTACACTACTTCACTACAACACCACTACACCACTACACTACTACACTACTACACTACTACACTACACTACTACACCACTACACCACTACACTATACTACTACACACTCACTACACCACTACACCACTACACTACACTACTACACCACTACACCACTACACCACACTACTACACCACTACACCACTACACCACCACTATACTACTACACTACTCACTACAACACCACTACACCACTACACACTACTACACCACTACTACTACTACACCACTACACTACACACACACTACTACACCACTACTACACCACTACACCACTACACCACTACACCACTACACTACTACATACTACTACTACACCACTACCACTACTACCTCTACACCTCTACAGCCGTACCTCAGACCTCTACAGCCATACCTCAACCCTCTACAGCCGTACCTCAGACCTCTACAGCAGTACCTCAGACCTCTACAGCCGTACCTCAGACCTCTCAGACCTCTACAGCCGTACCTCAGACCTCTACAGCCGTACCTCAGACCTCTACAGCCGTACCTCATACCTCTACAGCAGTACCTCAGACCTCTACAGCAGTACCTCAGACCTCTACAGCAGTACCTCAGACCTCTACAGCCATACCTCAGACCTCTCAGACCTCTACAGCCGTACCTCAGACCTCTACAGCAGTACCTCAGACCTCTACAGCAGTACCTCAGACCTCTACAGCAGTACCTCAGACCTCTCAGACCTCTACAGCCGTACCTCAGACCTCTACAGCCGTACCTCAGACCTCTACAGCCATACCTCAGACCTCTCAGACCTCTACAGCCGTACCTCAGACCTCTACAGCCATACCTCAGACCTCTCAGACCTCTACAGCCGTACCTCAGACCTCTACAGCCGTACCTCAGACCTCTACAGCCGTACCTCAGACCTCTACAGCCATACCTCAGACCTCTACAGCCATACCTCAGACCTCTACAGCCATACCTCAGACCTCTCAGACCTCTACAGCCGTACCTCAGACCTCTACAGCCGTACCTCAGACCTCTACAGCCGTACCTCAGACCTCTACAGCCGTACCTCAGACCTCTACAGCAGTACCTCAGACCTCTACAGCCGTACCTCAGACCTCTACAGCAGTACCTCAGACCTCTACAGGCGTACCTCAGACCTCTACAGCAGGGAGCTGACATGATAAAAGTAGCTCGGTCTCTAACCCTGACTACTGCAGTTCCACACTAATGTGATAACAGCATGGTCTCTAACCCTGACTACTGCAGTTCCACACTAATGTGATAACAGCATGGTCTCTAACCCTGACTACTGCAGTTCCACACTAATGTGATAACAGCATGGTCTCTAACCCTGACTACTGCAGTTCCACACTAATGTGATAACAGCATGGTCTCTAACCAGACACTGGTCTGTAACAGAAAGACAGTTACCACCACAGTAAAATACACAGCCGTGCTGTTCCCAGAACACGTCATGGTGTGGTGTTGTTGCTGTGACCAACCCGGTCTCAGGGTGACAGACTGAGGCTGGTGGTTAGGCACACTGCCCACTAAGCCACTCTAACACCCAACACAGCCAGCCTATCAGGGGCAGCCTATCAGAGGCAGCCTATCAGCGAGAAGCAGAGATGCTTCATTCAGACAAACTGACTCCAGATGTTCTATAAAGGAGACTACATTCATATTACGCACACACTCTCTCTTTCTCTCTCTCTCTCCTCTCTGTCATCCTTATAGAGCTGTTCCCATCTGGCCTGGTGCAGGAAGGAGGAGAGAGAGGCCAGGGAGGAAGAGGAGAGTTAGGAGGAGGAGCAGCAGTGAGTTTACATTGAGGGGCTCAGTCATTCCTCTGGGTTCTCAGTCTCAACATTCACTGTTTGAAATCTCATCAACATCAACTGGATGCACATGTTCCAATCAGGCCTCACAGTCCACATTGTGTTGTGGTACAGTCCACATTGTGTTGTGGTACAGTCCACAGTGTGTTGTGGTACAGTCCACAGTGTGTTGTGGTACAGTCCACATTTTGTTGTGGTACAGTCCACATTGTGTTAACCCTAACTCTAATCCTACAGTGGAACATGTAGTCTCATATATGTCTATATAGTTCTCCTAGCATTCAGACAGCTCCCATAGCATCTAGACAGGTCTCATAGCCTTCAGACAGTTCCCATAGCATCTAGACAGGTATCCTAGCCTTCAGACAGCCCCCAAAGCACCTAGACAGGTCTCCTAGCCTTCAGACAGCTCCCATAGCACCTAGACAGTTCTCCTAGCCTTCAGACAGCTCCCATAGCACCTAGACAGGTCTCCTAGCCTTCAGACAGCTCCCACAGCATTTAGACAGTTCTCCTAGCCTTCAGACAGCTCCCACAGCATTTAGACAGTTCTCCTAGCATGTAGACAGCTCCCACAGCGTTTAGACAGTTCTCCTAGCATTTAGACAGCTCCCACAGCCTTTAGACAGTTCTCCTAGCAGTCAGACAGCTCCCACAGCCTTTAGACAGCTCCCATAGCATTTAGACAGCTCTCCTAGCAATTAGACTGCTCCCACAGCATTTAGACAGTTCTCCTAGCATTCAGGCAGCTCCCACAGCATTTAGACAGTTATCTTAGCCTTTAGACTGCTCCCATAGCATCTAGACAGTTCTCCTAGCATTCAGACAGCTCCCACAGCCTTTAGACAGCTCCCACAGCATTTAGACAGTTCTCCTAGCAGTCAGACAGCTCCCACAGCATTTAGACAGTTCTCCTAGCAGTCAGACAGCTCCCACAGCATTTAGACAGTTCTCCTAGCATTCAGACAGCTCCCACAGCCTTTAGACAGTTCTCCTAGCATTCAGACAGCTCCCACAGCATTTAGACAGTTCTCCTAGCATTCAGACAGCTCCCACAGCCTTTAGACAGTTCTCCTAGCATTCAGACAGCTCCCACAGCCTTTAGACAGCTCCCATAGCATTTAGACAGTTCTCCTAGCAGTCAGACAGCTCCCACAGCATTTAGACAGTTCCCCTAGTGTTTTATCTAAAATTAGGATGATAACATCCCCAAAATATTCAGAGAATGTTTTTGATAATTCTGTAATATCTGTAACATTCTACATCTGTAACAACCAGAACATTCCCCAGACGTTCGCATTAGGTTTCCAGGTAATGTAGTAACGCAATGTACCAGTAATGTTTTCCCAGCAAACCAAAATTGGTTCTGTGAAAGTTCTGAGAACATTCGTTAGGTCGCAGCAAATGTTCTCATAACACAAAAACTGTCCAGCTGAGTGGATGATTCTACAATGTTTATTTTAGGGTGCATAAAAGGTTCTCATAAAATGTAATTAGGTTGTGGAAACAGTAGGGGTACATTACAAGAGATAGGTTCCCAAAATGCAAATTATGCTCAGTTGTGTTGACAATCATACAATGTTTAAGTTAGGTTGCACAGGACGTTCCCTTAATGTTGTAAGGATGAAATAAGTCAGTATGTATTATGTTCATAGCCTATTTGATTTAGGTTTAACGTAATATTCATTTATGTTCCCACAATGTACATTTGACCTTGTCTTGGAGGTGCTCAGAACATTTCAGAACATTTAGAAAATGTAATATTTAAGTTTGACCTAATATTCCCAGCATGCAAATTAATGTTATCGGTAATGTAGCCATACTGATTCAACAGTAGCTCAGATGGGGAGAAGTCTGTCCATGATAAGGCCCTGCTCTACCTTCTTAACAGCACTATCAACAAGGCAGGTCCTACAGGCCCTAGTTTCTACCTTCTTAACAGCACTATCAACAAGGCAGGTCCTACAGGCCCTAGTTTCTACCTTCTTAACAGCACTATCAACAAGGCAGGTCCTACAGGCCCTAGTTTCTACCTTCTTAACAACACTATCAACAAGGCAGGTCCTACAGGCCCTAGTTTCTACCTTCTTAACAACACTATCAACAAGGCAGGTCCTACAGGCCCTAGTTTTGTCACACCTGGACTACTGTTCAGTCGTGTGGTCAGGTGTCACAAAAAAAGGACTTAGGAAAATTGCAATAGATGGAACTCTATTCCACAGTACTACATAGAGCCATGACTACATGGAACTCTATTCCACATCAGGTAACTCATGCCAGCAGTACAATTGGATTTAAAAAACAGATAAAACACCTTATGGAACAGCGGGGACTGTGAAGAGACACTAACACACACGATAACATGCACACACACACACACCACACACACACACACACACACACACACATGGATGTCGTACTGTAGATATGTGGTAGTGGTGGAGGAGGGGCCTGAGTGCACACAGTGTGTTGTAGATATGTGGTGGAGGAGGGGCCTGAGGGCACACAGTGTGTTGTAGATATGTGGTAGTGGTGGAGTAGGGGCCTGAGGGCACACAGTGTGTTGTAGATATGTGGTAGTGGTGGAGTAGGGGCCTGAGGGCACACAGTGTGTTGTAGATATGTGGTAGTGGTGGAGTAGGGGCCTGAGGGCACACAGTGTGTTGTAGATATGTGGTAGTGGTGGAGTAGGGGCCTGAGGGCACACAGTGTGTTGTAGATATGTGGTAGTGGTGGAGTAGGGTCCTGAGGGAACACAGTGTGTTGTAGATATGTGGTAGTGGTGGAGTAGGGTCCTGAGGGAACACAGTGTGTTGTAGATATGTGGTAGTGGTGGAGGAGGGGCCTGAGGGCACACAGTGTGTTGTAGATATGTGGTAGTGGTGGAGTAGGGTCCTGAGGGAACACAGTGTGTTGTAGATATGTGGTAGTGGTGGAGTAGGGTCCTGAGGGAACACAGTGTGTTGTAGATATGTGGTAGTGGTGGAGGAGGGGCCTGAGGGCACACAGTGTGTTGTAGATATGTGGTAGTGGTGGAGTAGGGGCCTGGGGGCACAGTGTGTTGTAGATATGTGGTAGTGGTGGAGTAGGGGCCTGGGGGCACAGTGTGTTGTAGATATGTGGTAGTGGTGGAGTAGGGGCCTGAGGGCACACAGTGTGTTGTAGATATGTGGTAGTGGTGGAGTAGGGGCCTGGGGGCACAGTGTGTTGTAGATATGTGGTAGTGGTGGAGTAGGGGCCTGAGGGCACACAGTGTGTTGTAGATATGTGGTAGTGGTGGAGTAGGGGCCTGAGGGCACACAGTGTGTTGTAGATATGTGGTAGTGGTGGAGGAGGGGCCTGAGGGCACACAGTGTGTTGTAGATATGTGGTAGTGGGGGAGGAGGGGCCTGAGGGCACACAGTGTGTTGTAGATATGTGGTAGTGGTGGAGGAGGGGCCTGAGGACACACAGTGTGTTGTGAAATCTGTGAATGTATTGCAATGTTTTAAAATGGTATAAACTGCCTTCATTTTGCTGGACCCCAGGAATGGGGATCCATAATAAATACAAATACAAAGCAGGAATCCACAGGTCTTGGGGTGAGGTCTTATATGATGCCCTACTTCTTCCAATCCAATGTAATCTATAAAGCAGGAATCCACAGGTCTTTGGGGGTGAGGTCTTATATGATGCCCTACTTCTTCCAATCCAATGTAATCTATAAAGCAGGAATCCACAGGTCTTGGGGGTGAGGTCTTATATGATGCCCTACTTCTTCCAATCCAATGTAATCTATAAAGCAGGAATCCACAGGTCTTGGGGGTGAGGTCTTATATGATGCCCTACTTCTTCCAATCCAATGTAATCTATAAAGCAGGAATCCACAGGTCTTGGGGGTGAGGTCTTATATGATGCCCTACTTCTTCCAATCCAATGTAATCTATAAAGCAGGAATCCGCAGGTCTTGGGGGTGAGGTCTTATATGATGCCCTACTTCTTCCAATCCAATGTAATCTATAAAGCAGGAATCCGCAGGTCTTGGGGGTGAGGTCTTATATGATGCCCTACTTCTTCCAATCCAATGTAATCTATAAAGCAGGAATCCACAGGTCTTGGGGGTGAGGTCTTATATGATGCCCTACTTCTTGTGTAGTGTTTTTCACTTTGAAAGAAAACCAGGAGGTTGAGACCTGAGCAATTAACAATTGTCTGAAATGAGAATTTGCGTTAAATCTGGAGAGAAACATAGTGGGGATTCCAATTCCAATCCAATGTAATCTATAAAGCAGGAATCCACAGGTCTTTGCCGCCCCATTTCTGTGTATTGTTTTCACATTGAACAAACACCAGGAGGTTGACCCCAAGCCTCCTCGTGCTGGCCTTCTGGGCAAGGTGTGTCTTTGAGTTAAATCCCACCTATTCAAATGACCCTGCTGCCATGAACCCGGAGGAGAAATAAAAGTCACTTGCAAACTAGCTAACGTTCCAGCAGCCAGAAACAAACACAGAGCAAACGAAGCCAACAAGCCAACCAACTTGTTTGCAGACTGTAGCAGGGACAAAAGAAACAAGCATCATGCTAGCTAACTAGGTGGTGGACAGCATTTTCAGCCCAGGACCACCCAACAAAAGCATTGAGCAGTAACATCACACAGACATGTATTTGTCAGGGAGATACTGGTGGAGACAGTCAGATCTAGAGGGAACCTGAGATACTGGTGGAGACAGTCTGATCTAGAGGGAACCTGAGATACTGGTGGAGACAGTCTGATCTAGAGGGAACCTGAGATACTGGTGGAGACAGTCTGATCTAGAGGGAACCTGAGATACTGGTGGAGACAGTCTGATCTAGAGGGAACCTGAGATACTGGTGGAGACAGTCTGATCTAGAGGGAACCTGAGATACTGGTGGAGACAGTCTGATTTAGAGGGAACCTGAGATACTGGTGGAGACAGTCTGATCTAGAGGGAACCTGAGATACTGGTGGAGACAGTCTGATTTAGAGGGAACCTGAGATACTGGTGGAGACAGTCTGATTTAGAGGGAACCTGAGATACTGGTGGAAACAGTCTGATCTAGAGGGAACCTGAGATACTGGTGGAGACAGTCTGATTTAGAGGGAACCTGAGATACTGGTGGAAACAGTCTGATTTAGAGGGAACCTGAGATACTGGTGGAGACCAGGATGACTGATGAATAACTAGTCTGTCTATATACAGTATTGATTCCTATCTAGTGTTAACAGCCCACCAGGATGACTGATGAATAACTAGTCTGTCTATATACAGTATTGATTTCTATCTAGTGTTAACAGCCCACCAGGATGACTGATGAATAACCAGTCTGTCTATATACAGTATTGATTCCTATCTAGTGTTAACAGCCCACCAGGATGACTGATGAATAACCAGTCTGTCTATATACAGTATTGATTCCTATCTAGTGTTAACAGCCCACCAGGATGACTGATGAATAACCAGTCTGTCTATATACAGTATTGATTCCTATCTAGTGTTAACAGCCCACCAGGATGACTGATGAATAACCAGTCTGTCTATATACAGTATTGATTCCTATCTAGTGTTAACAGCCCACCAGGATGACTGATGAATAACCAGTCTGTCTATATACAGTATTGATTCCTATCTAGTGTTAACAGCCCACCAGGACCACTGAATGAATATCCAGCAATGGTCAGTCAAGTAAACAATGGCTCATCTGAATGACATAGTGGTGGACTATGGTCCATCAAGTCATAGGATGGTTCATTAGCATAAACACATGTGACACAGGTTACAACACAACACCACATCCTATTGGATGAAAATGAGACTGTTGTAACACTGACTTATTCTGTGGTAATATCTTCTCCCCCATTTAGCTGTAGTCAACAACCCTGGAGAGCATTGAAGAAGATGAGGTGGTTGAATTCATAAACGGTGTGTAAATTCTCAGGATAATCTCCTCCTATTCCGTCAACATTGTGTTATTGTCACGGCCGTTGAATGAAGAGGACAGCGTGGTGAGCGTTCATATTATTTTATTTAGAAAAGACGCCGAACAAAACAATAAACACTGCCGAACAAACTGTGAAGCTAAAGGCTATGTTCCATAAACAAAGTCAACTTCCCACAAAGAAAGGAGGGAAAAGTGCTACCTAAGTATGGTTCCCAATCAGAGACAACGATAGACAGCTGTCCCTGAATGAGAACCAAACCCAGCCAAAACATAGAAATACAAAATCATAGAAAATCTAAACATAGAATGCCCACCCCCATATCACACCCTGACCAAAGCAAATAGAGACATTAATAGGCTCTCTAAGGTCAGGGCGTGACAGTTATCAAACCAAACTAATGTTTATTTGCTGTATGTACAGGATACAGGAGTACAGGAAGATGCCATTGAGTTGTACTGTAACAAAATGTTTCATGTTTTCCAACGTCAACCTATAATGCAGAGGATCTCCTGCACCTGTTGGAGGAGGAAACAAAATCAGCCATAAACTATGAGGAACATCCCAAACATTCAGCTACATGATGAGGAACATCCCAAACATTCAGCTACATGATGAGGAACATCCCAAACATTCAGCTACACGATGAGGAACATCCCAAACATTCAGCTACATGATGAGGAACATCCCAAACATTCAGCTACATGATGAGGAACATCCCAAACATTCAGCTACACGATGAGGAACATCCCAAACATTCAGCTACATGATGAGGAACATCCCAAACATTCAGCTACATGATGAGGAACATCCCAAACATTCAGCTACACGATGAGGAACATCCCAAACATTCAGCTACACTACATGATGAGGAACATCCCAACCATTCAGCTACATGATGAGGAACATCCCAAACCTTCAGCTACATGATGAGGAACATCCCAAACATTCAGCTGCATGATGAGGAACATCCCAACCATTCAGCTACATGATGAGGAACATCCCAAACCTTCAGCTACATGATGAGGAACATCCCAAACATTCAGCTACATGATGAGGAACATCCCAAACATTCAGCTACATGATGAGGAACATCCTAACCATTCAGCTACACTACATGATGAGGCACATCCCAACCATTCAGCTACATGATGAGGGACATCCCAAACATTCAGCTACATGATGAGGAACATCCCAACCATTCAGCTACACTACATGATGAGGCACATCCTAACCCTTCAGCTACACTACATGATGAGGAACATCCTAACCCTTCAGCTACACTACATGATGAGGAACATCCTAACCCTTCAGCTACACTACATGATGAGGAACATCCTAACCCTTCAGCTACATGACGAGGAACATCCTAACCCTTCAGCTACATGACGAGGAACATCCTAACCCTTCAGCTACACGATGAGGAACATCCTAACCCTTCAGCTATACTACATGATGAGGAACATGCTAACCCTTCAGCTACATGATGAGGAACATCCTAACCCTTCAGCTACACTACATGAGTCGCCATCAGCATTGTGTCGATGTTACGTTGTACCTGCTACACCAGAAACCAACCAAATCAACTTGATTTCAATTCACAAGAGCGTCAGTCATTATCAGTAGTCCAGTCCTCCATGGTTCTGTTACTCTGACAGTAGTCCTCCATGGTTCTGTTACTCTGACAGTAGTCCTCCATGGTTCTGTTACTCTGACAGTGGTCCAGTCCTCCATGGTTCTGTTACTCTGACAGTAGTCCTCCATGGTTCTGTTACTCTGACAGTGGTCCAGTCCTCCATGGTTCTGTTACTCTGACAGTGGTCCAGTCCTCCATGGTTCTGTTACTCTGACAGTGGTCCAGTCCTCCATGGTTCTGTTACTCTGACAGTGGTCCAGTCCTCCATGGTTCTGTTACTCTGACAGTGGTCCAGTCCTCCATGGTTTTGTTACTCTGACAGTAGTCCTCCATGGTTCTGTTACTCTGACAGTGGTCCAGTCCTCCATGGTTCTGTTACTCTGACAGTGGTCCAGTCCTCCATGGTTCTGTTACTCTGACAGTGGTCCAGTCCTCCATGGTTCTGTTACTCTGACAGTGGTCCAGTCCTCCATGGTTCTGTTACTCTGACAGTGGTCCAGTCCTCCATGGTTCTGTTACTCTGACAGTGGTCCAGTCCTCCATGGTTTTGTTACTCTGACAGTAGTCCTCCATGGTTCTGTTACTCTGACAGTGGTCCAGTCCTCCATGGTTCTGTTACTCTGACAGTAGTCCTCCATGGTTCTGTTACTCTGACAGTGGTCCAGTCCTCCATGGTTCTGTTACTCTGACAGTAGTCCTCCATGGTTCTGTTACTCTGACAGTGGTCTGTTAGTGGTCCAGTCCTCCATGGTTCTGTTACTCTGACAGTGGTCCAGTCCTCCATGGTTTTATTACTCTGACAGTGGTCCAGTCCTCCATGGTTTTGTTACTCTGACAGTAGTCCTCCATGGTTCTGTTACTCTGACAGTAGTCCAGTCCTCCATGGTTCTGTTACTCTGACAGTGGTCCAGTCCTCCATGGTTCTGTTACTCTGACAGTAGTCCTCCATGGTTCTGTTACTCTGACAGTGTTAATGCTGATGGGAGAAAACAAATCATATCACTGAAATGTAATAAAATCACTGTGTGAAAGGACTTTCCAAACCAAGTTTCCGTAGTAGACTCTAGTCAATGTCATTGGTTAATGTGGCAAGTTTCATCAAGAAAAAGGAAAATACTTCAAAAGAGCGTCTGCAGTTCTGTATGAGCACCAGTTCTGTATGAGCACCAGTTCTGTATGAGCACCAGTTCTGTATGAGCACCAGTTCTGTATGAGCACCAGTTCTGTATGAGCACCAGTTCTGTAGGAGCACCAGTTCTGTATGAGCACCAGTTCTGTATGAGCACCAGTTCTGTATGAGCACCAGTTCTGTATGAGCACCAGTTCTGTATGAGCACCAGTTCTGTAGGAGCACCAGTTCTGTATGAGCACCAGTTCTGTAGGAGCACCAGTTCTGTATGAGCACCAGTTCTGTAGGAGCACCAGTTCTGTATGAGCACCAGTTCTGTATGAGCACCAGTTCTGTATGAGCACCAGTTCTGTATGAGCACCAGTTCTGTATGAGCACCAGTTCTGTATGAGCACCAGTTCTGTATGAGCACCAGTTCTGTATGAGCACCAGTTCTGTATGAGCACCAGTTCTGTATGAGCACCAGTTCTGTAGGAGCACCAGTTCTGTATGAGCACCAGTTCTGTATGAGCACCAGTTCTGTATGAGCACCAGTTCTGTATGAGCACCAGTTCTGTATGAGCACCAGTTCTGTATGAGCACCAGTTCTGTATGAGCACCAGTTCTGTATGAGCACCAGTTCTGTATGAGCACCAGTTCTGTATGAGCACCAGTTCTGTATGAGCACCAGTTCTGTATGAGCACCAATGTTCCTGAAGAAACTCTGGCTTGGTTGGTAGTGGGACAGGAGAGTCTGAGTCTGTGGGGAATGTTAGCACTGTGTGGGAAAACATCAAACTAATTGTTACTCCGCAATGTCATATTCCAGGTCGCAGTTGTAAATGAGAACTTGTTCTCAACTAGCCTACCTGGTTAAATAAAGGTGAAATAAAAAATAAAAAATATTCCTGTATATACCCCACCTTATCCTGTATATACCCCACCTTATCCTGTATATACCCCACCTTATCCTGTATATACCCCACCTTATCCTGTATATACCCCACCTTATCCTGTATATACCCCACCTTATCCTGTATATACCCCACCTTATCCTGTATATACCCCACCTTATCCTGTATATACCCCACCTTATCCTGTATATACCCCACCTTATCCTGTATATACCCCACCTTATCCTGTATATACCCCACCTTATCCTGTATATACCCCACCTTATCCTGTATATACCCCACCTTATCCTGTATATACCCCACCTTATCCTGTATATACCCCACCTTATCCTGTATATACCCCACCTTATCCTGTATATACGCCAAATAAACATCCATTTTGGTTTGATAACATATTATTGCTTATGAATTCAGCAATCAACTCACCATCAATGAATTGATAGTTGGTAACATACTGGCCATGGTCTCACCTGAGAGACAGGAGCTAGGTAACATACTGGCCATGGTCTCACATGAGAGAGAGGAGGTAGGTAATATACTGGCCATGGTCTCACCTGAGAGAGAGGAGCTAGGTAATATACTGGCCATGGTCTCACCTGAGAGAGACAAGAGCTAGGTAATATACTGGCCATGGTCTCACCTAAGAGAGACAGGAGGTAGGTAATATACTGGCCATGGTCTCACCTGAGAGAGACAGGAGCTAGATAATATACTGGCCATGGTCTCACCTGAGAGAGAGATGAGGTAGGTAATATACTGGCCATGGTCTCACCTGAGAGAGAGGAGGTAGGTAATATATTGGCCATGGTCTCACCTGAGAGAGGAGGTAGGTAATATACTGGCCATGGTCTCACCTGAGAGAGAGAGAGGAGGTAGGTAATATACTGGCCATGGTCTCACCTGAGAGAGACAGGAGCTAGGTAATAAAGTCATAGGATGGTTCATTAGCATAAACACATGTGACACAGGTTACAACACAACACCACATCCTATTGGATGAAAATGAGACTGTTGTAACACTGACTTATTCTGTGGTAATATCTTCTCCCCCATTTAGCTGTAGTCAACAACCCTGGAGAGCATTGAAGAAGATGAGGTGGTTGAATTCATAAACGGTGTGTAAATTCTCAGGATAATCTCCTCCTATTCCGTCAACATTGTGTTATTGTCACGGCCGTTGAATGAAGAGGACAGCGTGGTGAGCGTTCATATTATTTTATTTAGAAAAGACGCCGAACAAAACAATAAACACTGCCGAACAAACTGTGAAGCTAAAGGCTATGTTCCATAAACAAAGTCAACTTCCCACAAAGAAAGGAGGGAAAAGTGCTACCTAAGTATGGTTCCCAATCAGAGACAACGATAGACAGCTGTCCCTGAATGAGAACCAAACCCAGCCAAAACATAGAAATACAAAATCATAGAAAATCTAAACATAGAATGCCCACCCCCATATCACACCATGACCAAAGCAAATAGAGACATTAATAGGCTCTCTAAGGTCAGGGTGTGACAGTTATCAAACCAAACTAATGTTTATTTGCTGTATGTACAGGATACAGGAGTACAGGAAGATGCCATTGAGTTGTACTGTAACAAAATGTTTCATGTTTTCCAACGTCAACCTATAATGCAGAGGATCTCCTGCACCTGTTGGAGGAGGAAACAAAATCAGCCATAAACTATGAGGAACATCCCAACCCTTCAGCTACATGATGAGGAACATCCCAAACATTCAGCTACATGATGAGGAACATCCCAAACATTCAGCTACACTACATGATGAGGAACATCCCAAACATTCAGCTACATGATGAGGAACATCCCAAACATGCAGCTACATGATGAGGAACATCCCAAACATTCAGCTACATGATGAGGAACATCTCAAACATTCAGCTACATGATGAGGAACATCCCAAACATTCAGCTACACTACATGATGAGGAACATCCCAACCCTTCAGCTACATGATGAGGAACATCCCAAACATTCAGCTACACTACATGATGAGGAACATCTCAAACATTCAGCTACATGATGAGGAACATCCCAAACATTCAGCTACATGATGAGGAACATCCCAAACATTCAGCTACATGATGAGGAACATCCCAAACATTCAGCTACATGATGAGGAACATCCCAAACATTCAGCTACATGATGAGGAACATCCTAACCGTTCAGCTACACTACATGATGAGGAACATCCTAACCCTTCAGCTACATGACGAGGAACATCCTAACCCTTCAGCTACATGATGAGGAACATCCTAACCCTTCAGCTACATGACGAGGAACATCCTAACCCTTCAGCTACACTACATGATGAGGCACATCCTAACCCTTCAGCTACATGATGAGGAGCATCCCAACCATTCAGCTATACTACATGATGAGGAACATCCTAACCATTCAGCTACACTACATGACGAGGAACATCCCAAACATTCAGCTACATGATGAGGAACATGCTAACTTTTCAGCTACACTACATGAGTCGCCATCAGCATTGTGTCGATGTGACGTTGTACCTGCTACACCAGAAACCAACCAAATCAACTTGATTTCAATTCACAAGAGCGTCAGTCATTGTCAGTAGTCCAGTCCTCCATGGTTCTGTTACTCTGACAGTGGTCCAGTCCTCCATGGTTCTGTTACTCTGACAGTAGTCCTCCATGGTTCTGTTACTCTGACAGTAGTCCTCCATGGTTCTGTTACTCTGACAGTGGTCCAGTCCTCCATGGTTCTGTTACTCTGACAGTGGTCCAGTCCTCCATGGTTTTGTTACTCTGACAGTAGTCCTCCATGGTTCTGTTACTCTGACAGTGGTCCAGTCCTCCATGGTTCTGTTACTCTGACAGTAGTCCTCCATGGTTCTGTTACTCTGACAGTAGTCCTCCATGGTTCTGTTACTCTGACAGTGGTCCAGTCCTCCATGGTTCTGTTACTCTGACAGTAGTCCTCCATGGTTCTGTTACTCTGACAGTGGTCCAGTCCTCCATGGTTCTGTTACTCTGACAGTGGTCCAGTCCTCCATGGTTCTGTTACTCTGACAGTAGTCCAGTCCACCATGGTTCTGTTACTCTGACAGTGGTCCAGTCCTCCATGGTTCTGTTACTCTGACAGTAGTCCTCCATGGTTCTGTTACTCTGACAGTGGTCCAGTCCTCCATGGTTCTGTTACTCTGACAGTGGTCCAGTCCTCCATGGTTCTGTTACTCTGACAGTGGTCCAGTCCTCCATGGTTTTATTACTCTGACAGTGGTCCAGTCCTCCATGGTTCTGTTACTCTGACAGTGGTCCAGTCCTCCATGGTTCTGTTACTCTGACAGTAGTCCTCCATGGTTTTGTTACTCTGACAGTGGTCCAGTCCTCCATGGTTCTGTTACTCTGACAGTGGTCCAGTCCTCCATGGTTCTGTTACTCTGACAGTAGTCCTCCATGGTTCTGTTACTCTGACAGTAGTCCTCCATGGTTCTGTTACTCTGACAGTGTTAATGCTGATGGGAGAAAACAAATCATATCACTGAAATGTAATAAAATCACTGTGTGAAAGGACTTTCCAAACCAAGTTTCCGTAGTAGACTCTAGTCAATGTCATTGGTTAATGTGGCAAGTTTCATCAAGAAAAAGAAAAATACTTCAAAAGAGCGTCTGCAGTTCTGTATGAGCACCAGTTCTGTATGAGCACCAGTTCTGTATGAGCACCAGTTCTGTATGAGCACCAGTTCTGTATGAGCACCAGTTCTGTATGAGCACCAGTTCTGTATGAGCACCAGTTCTGTATGAGCACCAGTTCTGTATGAGCACCAGTTCTGTATGAGCACCAGTTCTGTATGAGCACCAGTTCTGTATGAGCACCAGTTCTGTATGAGCACCAGTTCTGTATGAGCACCAATGTTCCTGAAGAAACTCTGGCAGTTGGTTGGCACCAGTGGGACAGGAGAGTCTGAGTCTGTGGGGAATGTTAGCACTGTGTGGGAAAACATCAAACTAATTGTTACCAGTTCTGCAATGTCATATTCCAGGCACCAGTTCTGTAAATGAGAACTTGTTCTCAACTAGCCTACCTGGTTAAAATGAAGGTGAAATAAAAAATAAAAATATTCCTGTATATACCCCACCTTATCCTGTATATACCCCACCTTATCCTGTATATACCCCACCTTATCCTGTATATACCCCACCTTATCCTGTATATACCCCACCTTATCCTGTATATACCCCACCTTATCCTGTATATACCCCACCTTATCCTGTATATACAGTTGTAAATGAGAACCCACCTTATCCTGGTTAAATATGAAATAAAAAATAAAAAATATTCCTGTATATACCCCACCTTATCCTGTATATACCCCACCTTATCCTGTATATACCCCACCTTATCCTGTATATACCCCACCTTATCCTGTATATACCCCACCTTATCCTGTATATACGCCAAATAAACATCCATTTTGGTTTGATAACATATTATTGCTTATGAATGAATTCAGCAATCAACTCACCATCAATGAATTGATAGTTGGTAACATACTGGCCATGGTCTCACCTGAGAGGGACAGGAGCTAGGTAACATACTGGCCATGGTCTCACCTGAGAGAGAGGAGGTAGGTAATATACTGGCCATGGTCTCACCTGAGAGAGAGGAGGTAGGTAATATACTGGCCATGGTCTCACCTGAGAGAGAGGAGGCAGGTAATATACTGGCCATGGTCTCACCTGAGAGAGACAGGAGGTAACATACTGGCCAGGATCTCTCACCTGAGAGGTAAGGTAATATACTGGCCATGGTCTCACCTGAGTGAGACAGGAGGTAGGTAATATACTGGCCATGGTCTCACCTGAGAGAGACAGGAGGTAGGTAATATACTGGCCATGGTCTCACCTGAGAGAGACAGGAGCTAGGTAATATACTGGCCATGGTCTCACCTGAGAGAGAGATGAGGTAGGTAATATACTGGCCATGGTCTCACCTGAGAGAGAGGAGGTAGGTAATATACTGGCCATGGTCTCACCTGACTGGCCATGGTCTCAGAGAGAGGAGGTAGGTAATATACTGGCCATGGTCTCACCTGAGAGAGAGGAGGTAGGTAATATACTGGCCATGGTCTCACCTGAGAGAGAGGAGGAGGTAGGTAATATACTGGCCATGGTCTCACCTGAGAGAGAGGAGGTAGGTAATATACTGGCCATGGTCTCACCTGAGAGAGAGAGGAGCTAGGTAATATACTGGCCATGGTCTCACCTGAGAGAGACTGGAGGTAGGTAATATACTGGCCATGGTCTCACCTGAGAGAGAGGAGCTAGGTAATATACTGGCCATGGTCTCACCTGAGAGAGAGGAGCTAGGTAATATACTGGCCATGGTCTCACCTGAGAGAGAGGAGCTAGGTAATATACTGGCCATGGTCTCACCTGAGAGAGAGGAGCTAGGTAATATACTGGCCATGGTCTCACCTGAGAGAGAGGAGCTAGGTAATATACTGGCCATGGTCTCACCTGAGAGAGAGGAGCTAGGTAATATACTGGCCATGGTCTCACCTGAGAGAGAGGAGCTAGGTAATATACTGGCCATGGTCTCACCTGAGAGAGAGGAGCTAGGTAATATACTGGCCATGGTAATATACTGGCCATGGTCTCACCTGAGAGAGGAGCTAGGTAATATACTGGCCATGGTCTCACCTGAGAGAGAGGAGCTAGGTAATATACTGGCCATGGTCTCACCTGAGAGAGAGGAGGTAGGTAATATACTGGCCATGGTCTCACCTGAGAGAGACAGGAGCTAGGTAATATACTGGCCATGGTCTCACCTGAGAGAGAGGAGCTAGGTAATATACTGGCCATGGTCTCACCTGAGAGAGAGGAGCTAGGTAATATACTGGCCATGGTCTCACCTGAGAGAGAGAGGAGCTAGGTAATATACTGGCCATGGTCTCACCTGAGAGAGAGGAGCTAGGTAATATACTGGCCATGGTCTCACCTGAGAGAGAGGAGCTAGGTAATATACTGGCCATGGTCTCACCTGAGAGAGAGGAGCTAGGTAATATACTGGCCATGGTCTCACCTGAGAGAGACAAGAGCTAGGTAATATACTGGCCATGGTCTCACCTGAGAGAGAGGAGCTAGGTAATATACTGGCCATGGTCTCACCTGAGAGAGAGGAGCTAGGTAATATACTGGCCATGGTCTCATCTGAGAGAGAGGAGCTAGGTAATATACTGGCCATGGTCTCACCTGAGAGAGAGGAGCTAGGTAATATACTGGCCATGGTCTCACCTGAGAGAGAGGAGGTAGGTAATATACTGGCCATGGTCTCACCTGAGAGAGAGGAGCTAGGTAATATACTGGCCATGGTCTCACCTGAGAGAGAGGAGGTAGGTAATATACTGGCCATGGTCTCACCTGAGAGAGAGGAGCTAGGTAATATACTGGCCATGGTCTCACCTGAGAGAGAGGAGCTAGGTAACATACTGGCCATGGTCTCACCTGAGAGAGAGGAGCTAGGTAATATACTGGCCATGGTCTCACCTGAGAGAGAGGAGGTAGGTAATATACTGGCCATGGTCTCACCTGAGAGAGAGGAGGTAGGTAATATACTGGCCATGGTCTCACCTGAGAGAGAGGAGCTAGGTAATATACTGGCCATGGTCTCACCTGAGAGAGAGGAGCTAGGTAATATACTGGCCATGGTCTCACCTGAGAGAGAGACTTTTATTTATTCATCGGTTATTCATCAGTCATCCTGGTGGGCTGTTAACACTAGATAGGAATCAATACTGTATATAGACAGACTGGTTATTCATCAGTCATCCTGGTGGGCTGTTAACACTAGATAGGAATCAATACTGTATATAGACAGACAATGTTCTGAACAGGGAAACATAGCTGACTAACTATTTTGGTCGTTTACCAACAAAATCATTATTGAATCACAAAGCATAACACAAAATGCATACAGCCTTTCTTACCTCTCTTTCTGTGTTGTACAAACTTGTACAACCTCAGGTTTAAATCCAGCAGTATCTCAGGTTCCCTCTAAATCAGACTGTCTCCACCAGTATCTCAGGTCCCCTCTAAATCAGACTGTCTCCCCCAGTATCTCAGGTTCCCTCTAAATCAGACTGTCTCCACCAGTATCTCAGGTTCCCTCTAAATCAGACTGTCTCCACCAGTATCTCAGGTCCCCTCTAAATCAGACTGTCTCCACCAGTATCTCAGGTTCCCTCTAAATCAGACTGTCTCCACCAGTATCTCAGGTCCCTCTAAATCAGACTGTCTCCACCAGTATCTCAGGTTCCCTCTAAATCAGACTGTCTCCACCAGTATCTCAGGTTCCCTCTAAATCAGACTGTCTCCCCCAGTATCTCAGGTCCCCTCTAAATCAGACTGTCTCCATCAGTATCTCAGGTTCCCTCTAAATCAGACTGTCTCCACCAGTATCTCAGGTTCCCTCTAAATCAGACTGTCTCCACCAGTATCTCAGGTTCCCTCTAAATCAGACTGTCTCCACCAGTATCTCAGGTTCCCTGACAAATCAGTCTGTGTGATGTTCTCACCACATTTTATTGCTCGATGCTTTTGTGGGGTGGTCCTGGGCCGAAAATGCTGTCGACCACCTAGTTGGCTAGCATGATCGTCTACAAACCAAACACCCTAACATGTCAACAATCTGCAGATCTAGCTTTAACTAGCTAACGTTAGTTAGTTGAAATAAAGGCTTTGGGAATCTGGTGGAGTGTATCTACATGATTCTATTGTTAGACTCGTTTCTGTACAAAACAGTCCGAATTCAGAAGATGTTAGCTAGCTAGCTAAGTATCTGTGTTCGCTAGGTTGGACATTCAGGTTAGCAGCTAGCTAGTAAGCTAAAAACAGAACCCAAGACTTACCTATCAGTGCATGAGAACGGTGGCCATTTCGTCGTCACTCTTCCGGCAAGGTAGCCTAGTGGTTAGATCGTTGGACTAGTAACCGGAAGGTTGCATGTTCAAATCCCTGAGCTGACAAGGTACAAATCTGTCGTAATGCCCCTGAACAGGCAGTTAACCCACTGTTCCTAGGCCGTCATTGAAAATAAGAATTTGTTTTTAACTAACTTGCCTAGTTAAATAAAGGTAAAATAATAAATTTTAAAAAATCAAAATGAATTCCAACGTTTCTCCAGTTTCTGACCCTGATCAGTCTTTTGCTTCTGTTTGAACTGATTCAGATCCAAGAACCCAGAATGATGTTTCTTTTGTCCCTGCTACAGTCTGCAAACAAGTTGGTTGGCTTGTTGGCTTCGTTTGCTCTGTGTTTGTTTCTGGCTGCTGGAACGTTAGCTAGTTTGCAAGTGACTTTTATTTCTCCTCCGGGTTCATGGCAGCAGGGTCATTTGAATAGGTGGGATTTAACTCAAAGACACACCTTGCCCAGAAGGCCAGCCCGAGGAGGCTTGGGGTCAACCTCCTGGTGTTTGTTCAATGTGAAAACAATACACAGAAATGGGGCGGCAAAGACCTGTGGATTCCTGCTTTATAGATTACATTGGATTGGAATTGGAATCCCCACTATGTTTCTCATCAGATTTAAGCAAATTCTCACCCCAGACAAGTTAATTGCTCAGGTCTCAACCTCCTGGTTTTCTTTATAGAAAACATTATTGGAAGAAGTAGGGCATCATATAAGACCTCACCCCCAAGACCTGTGGATTCCTGCTTTATAGATTACATTGGATTGGAAGAAGTAGGGCATCATATAAGACCTCACCCCCAAGACCTGTGGATTCCTGCTTTATAGATTACATTGGATTGGAAGAAGTAGGGCATCATATAAGACCTCACCCCCAAGACCTGTGGATTCCTGCTTTATAGATTACATTGGATTGGAAGAAGTAGGGCATCATATAAGACCTCACCCCCAAGACCTGTGGATTCCTGCTTTATAGATTACATTGGATTGGAATTGGAATACTTCCCCACTATGTTTCTCTCCAGATTTAACGCAAATTAATGATCTGGCTACAAAGGTCACAACTATCCCCTGGTGAAGAGGATTAATGATCTGGCTACAGAGGTCACAACTATCCCCTGGTGAAGAGGATTAATGATCTGGCTACAGAGGTCACAACTATCCCCTGGTGCAGAGGATTAATGATCTGGCTACAGAGGTTACAACTATCCCCTGGTGCAGAGGATTAATGATCTGGCTACAGAGGTCACAACTATCCCCTGGTGCAGAGGATTAATGATCTGGCTACAGAGGTCACAACTATCCCCTGGTGCAGAGGATTAATGATCTGGCTACAGAGGTCACAACTATCCCCTGGTGCAGAGGATTAATGATCTGGCTACAGAGGTCACAACTATCCCCTAGTGCAGAGGATTAATGATCTGGCTGCAGAGGTCACGACTATCCCCTGGTGCAGAGGATTAATGATCTGGCTACAGAGGTCACAACTATCCCCTGGTGAAGAGGATTAATGATCTGACTACAGAGGTCACAACTATCCCCTGGTGCAGAGGATTAATGATCTGGCTACAGAGGTCACAACTATCCCCCCCTGCAGGTCACGACTATCCCCTGTTGCAGAGGATTAATGATCTCTACAGAGGTCACAACTATCCCCTGGTGCAGAGATCTGGCTACAGAGGTCACAACTATCCCCTGGTGCAGAGGATTAATTATCTGGCTACAGAGGTCACAACTATCCCCTGGTGCAGAGGATTAATTATCTGGCTACAGAGGTCACAACTATCCCCTAGTGCAGAGGATTAATGATCTGGCTACAGAGGTCACAACTATCCCCTGGTGCAGAGGATTAATTATCTGGCTACAGAGGTCACAACTATCCCCTAGTGCAGAGGATTAATGATCTGGCTACAGAGGTCACAACTATCCCCTGGTGCAGAGGATTAATGATCTGGCTACAGAGGTCACAACTATCCCCTGGTGAAGAGGATTAATGATCTGACTGCTGGTATGAAGATTACAGGTTCAATCCCACATTGTTCAAACATGTTTCTTTAGAATATTTAAAAAGAAATTGAGGCTCAGATACAGTCTACTGCCAGAGAGGATGTCTTCATTAAGTATATCGCCAACAATATAGTCCTGAAATGGGAATTTCCATTAAACGTGGGGAGAAACCAAATGGGGATGTTTTATCTTATACTTTAACGAGCACATTAACGATAACATTGATTTGCATGCTGAGAATGTTGTGGTAATATTAGGTCAAACTTAAATATTACATTTTCTAAATGTTCTGGAATGTTCTGAGGACCTCCAAGACAAGGTCCAAAATGTACATTGCGTATATTTTGTTCAACCTAAACCAAATATGAACATCTTATTTACTGACTTATTTAATTCCTGCAACATCAAAGGAACATTTTGTGCACATTATGTTAATGTCAGCACAACTGGAGTTTGTGTGTTCTGGGAACATGTCTCTTATCATATCCCCACAATGTTCCCACAACCTAAAGAAACCCTCTGAAAACCTTTAAAGAACAGATTAAATGTGTTCTGGGAACGTTCTTGTAACATCAGGTGAATGTTTTTTGCACCCTGGAATCAAGATTGTAAAATCATCCACACAACTGGACAGTTTTAGATTTTTTGAGAACATTTGCCGCAACCTAACGAATGCTTTGGGAACTTTCACAGAACCCTTTTTGGTTTGCTGGGTTGGTTCCAACCATTCCATGTGTTCCATGAAGATCTACTGGAAGGTAGAAATGTACTACCTTGTATTACCACAGCCTCCAATGACTATATCCTCCACTCCCATGTACTGGAACAGCTCCAGCCATTAGGTTGCTCTACAGGGAAAACGGGTGCTCAGCTGAGTAATACAGCATTCTGACTTCCACCCACTCCTCCCCTGAGGCAAATCAAATCAAATCCTCCCTCAAATTTTATTTGTCACATACCATGGTTAGCAGATGTTAATGCCCTGAGGTGCTCTGTGCCCCTCCTCCCCTGAGTAATAAAAAGCGCTAACTAACAATTCCAAAAAAAAACTACTGTCTATACCCTAAGGGGAGGCGCTCTGCCCCCTCCTCCCCTGAGGTGCTCTGCCCCTCCTCCCCTGAGGCGCTCTGCCCCCTCCTCCCCTGAGGCGCTCTGCCCCCTCCTCCCTGAGGCGCTCTGCCCCCTCCTCCCCTGAGGTGCTCTGCCCCCTCCTCCCCTGAGGCGCTCTGCCCCCTCCTCCCCTGAGGCGCTCTGCCCCCTCCTCCCCTGAGGCGCTCTGCCCCTTCCTCCACTGAGGCGCTCTGCCCCCTCCTCCCCTGAGGTGCTCTGCCCCCTCCTCCCCTGAGGTGCTCTGCCCCCTCCTCCCTGAGGTGCTCTGCCCCCTCCTCCCCTGAGGTGCTCTGCCCCTTCCTCCCCTGAGGCGCTCTGCCCCTTCCTCCCCTGAGGCACTCTGCCCCCTCCTCCATTGAGTCGCTCTGCCCCCTCCTCCACTGAGGCACTCTGCCCCCTCCTCCACTGAGGCGCTCTGCCCCCTCCTCCACTGAGGCACTCTGCCCCCTCCTCCACTGAGGCGCTCTGCCCCCTCCTCCACTGAGGCGCTCTGCCCCCTCCTCCACTGAGGCGCTCTGCCCCTCCTCCACTGAGGCACTCTGCCCCCTCCTCCGCTGCGGCGCTCTGCCCCCTCCTCCGCTGAGGCGCTCTGCCCCCTCCTCCCCTGCAGCGCTCTGCCCCCTCCTCCACTGAGGCGCTCTGCCCCCTCCTCCACTGAGGCGCTCTGCCCTCCTCCACTGAGGCGCTCTGCCCCCTCCTCCACTGAGGCGCTCTGCCCCTCCTCCCCTGGCTCTGCCCCCTCCTCCACTGAGGCGCTCTGCCCCCTCCTCCCCTGCAGCGCTCTGCCCCCTCCTCCACTGAGGCGCTCTGCCCCCTCCTCCCCTGCAGCGCTCTGCCCCCTCCTCCACTGAGGCGCTCTGCCCCCTCCTCCACTGAGGCGCTCTGCCCCCTCCTCCCCTGTGGCGCTCTGTCAAGTGGAAATGGGAAGGGCAGAATTCTGATAGTTACACAGGAGTTGCTGCTGAACGTTTCGATACCTGAGGGCAGGTGACTCACCTGTGTACATACACATGTACACGAGCACATGCATATATAAAGACAGAGTCTAAATGCATACATAAAGGCAGTCTAAATGCATACATAAAGGCAGTCTAAATGCATACATAAAGGCAGAGTCTAAATGCATACATAAAGGCAGTCTAAATGCATACATAAAGGCAGTCTAAATGCATACATAAAGGCAGTCTAAATGCATACATAAAGGCAGAGTCTAAATGCATACATAAAGGCAGTCTAAATGCATACATAAAGGCAGTCTAAATGCATACATAAAGGCAGTCTAAATGCATACATAAAGGCAGAGTCTAAATGCATACATAAAGGCAGAGTCTAAATGCATACATAAAGGCAGAGTCTAAATGCATACATAAAGGCAGAGTCTAAATGCATACATAAAGGCAGAGTCTAAATGCATACATAAAGGCAGAGTCTAAATGCATACATAAAGGCAGTCTAAATGCATACATAAAGGCAGAGTCTAAATGCATACATAAAGGCAGTCTAAATGCATACATAAAGGCAGTCTAAATGCATACATAAAGGCAGTCTAAATGCATACATAAAGGCAGAGTCTAAATGCATACATAAAGGCAGTCTAAATGCATACATAAAGGCAGTCTAAATGCATACATAAAGGCAGTCTAAATGCATAAACATAAAGGCAGTCTAAATGCATACATAAAGGCAGTCTAAATGCATACATAAAGGCAGAGTCTAAATGCATACATGCAGTCTAAATGCATACATAAAGGCATAAAGAGTCTAATACATACATAAAGGCAGTCTAAATGCATACATAAAGGCAGAGTCTAAATGCATACATAAAGGCAGTCTAAATGCATACATAAAGACAGAGTCTAAATGCATACATAAATGCATACAGGAGTCTAAATCTAAATGCATACATAAAGGCAGTCTAAATGCATACATAAAGGCAGTCTAAATGCAGACATACATAAAGGCAGTCTAAATGCATACATAAAGGCAGTCTAAATGCATACATAAAGGCAGTCTAAATGCAACATGCAGTCTAAATGCATACAAAGGCAGTCTAAATGCATACATAAAGGCAGTCTAAATGCATACATAAAGGCAGTCTAAATGCATACATAAAGGCAGTCTAAATGCATACATAAAGGCAGTCTAAATGCATACATAAAGGCAGTCTAAATGCATACATAAAGGCAGTCTAAATGCATACATAAAGGCAGTCTAAATGCATACATAAAGACAGTCTAAATGCATACATAAAGTCTAAATGTCTAACCTTCCGGTTACTAGTCCAAAGTTCCTAACCACTAGGCTACCCTGCCACCCCATATAGGCAGTCTAAATGAAAACATTTTTTAAATAACTGTCATACTGTCAAAAATGTGTCATGTGTTTTTAATTTGTGGAATGAACAGCTGACTGGGCTGTAACATGGACTCAAATCCATAAATCCATGATATATAGACCTAAAGGCCTTGACACCGTGATATATAGGCCTAAAGGCCTTCACACTGTGATATATAGACCTAAAGGCTGAGACACAGTGATATATAGACCTAAAGGCCTTGACACAGTGATATATAGACCTAAAGGCCTTGACACCGTGATATATAGACCTAAAGGCCGAGACACAGTGATATATAGACCTAAAGGCCTTGACACTAAATGATGATATATAGACCTAAAGGCCTTGACACCGTGATATATAGACCTAAAGGCCTTCACACTGTGATATATAGACCTAAAGGCTGAGACACAGTGATATATAGACCTAAAGGCCTTGACACAGTGATATATAGACCTAAAGGCCTTGACACCGTGATATATAGACCTAAAGGCTGAGACACAGTGATATATAGACCTAAAGGCCGAGACACTGTGATATATAGACCTAAACCCCTTGACACCGTGATGTATAGACCTAAAGGCAGAGAAAATAAGAAGGTACAGTGGCAGAATAAATTCAACCACGCCTCAGTTTCATCACAAACCTGTAGAGCAACCTCTGTCCCGTGAAGTCCAGAAAGCATATAGCATGTAGAGTAACAGACAGTGACCTACAGCAAGGTCAAGCAAGTTATTGTTTCCCACGTTTTCACCCCACTAAACAACTATTGATTTAGAACCACAGAGCGTTACCCAAAGTCCCAAAGAAAACAGGAGCTGCCTCCTGTATTCCAGCCCCATGTCAACATCAACAAATCACCTCTGCTTAGTCTGACACAGTGACAACTAAAAGATACTACAAAACAATGTGTCCAATCAACATAAGCTAAATATGATGTGGCTGTCCATGGTTCTGATTTCTGTGTGTGTGTGTGTGTGTGTGTGTGTGTGTGTGTGTGTGTGTGTGTGTGTGTGTGTGTGTGTGTGTGTGTGTGTGTGTGTGTGTGTGTGTGTGTGTGTGTGTGTGTGTGTGTGTGTGTGTGTGTGTGTGTGTGTGTGTGTGTGTGTGTGTGTGTGTGTGTGTGTGTCCACAACAGGGGCACAACAATGTATGAATTTATGGTTGGATCAGAATCGCCGTTATAATCATTGGCCAGTATGGAGAATTAAGTAAAACCACAAGTCCAAATCCCTATCTCCGTCCATGGCTAATTTAAGAAAGGGCCAATTTTAGCTAGCTGGCTAGCTAGGCACCAGAGGACAACTCATTTTGTCAATGATGCATGCTCTCAATGGGATGCACTCAGACATCATTACAGATAGATAGACTGGGACACACTCCAACACTCAGACATCATTATAGATAGCCAGGGACACACTCCAACACTCAGACATCATTATAGATAGACTGGGACACACTCCAACACTCAGACATCATTACAGATAGATAGCCAGGGACTCGCTCCAACACTCAGACATCATTACAGATAGATAGCCAGGGACACACTCCAACACTCAGACATCATTAAGGCTATAAGCATAAATGGTCTTCCCCAAATGTGAAACTCACGTGCTGTGTATGTATGCCAGTTAGACTCTACACCCCTTGTAAAGCAAATTAATGTAATTCATTTTAAGAAGTTATTTGGCCACTTTAGTTGTGATACAAACCTTATTAAAACATATAAGCCTATGAGAAACATGAGGTGGGAGACTATGATTAGAAAAAGTTGCAAAAAAATAAATGCCATTGTTTCTTATACTGGGCATCATTCACTAGGGATACTACATCATTCACTAGGGATACTACATCATTCACTAGGGATACTACATCATTCACTAGGGATACTACATCATTCACAAGGGATACTACATCATTCACTAGGGATACTACATCATTCACTAGGGATACTACATCATTCACAAGGGATACTACATCATTCACAAGGGATACTACATCATTCACTAGGGATACTACATCATTCACAAGGGATACTATATCATTCACTAGGGATACTACATCATTCACTAGGGATACTACATCATTCACGGGATACTACATCATTCACTAGGGATACTACATCATTCACTAGGGATACTACATCATTCACTAGGGATACTACATCATTCACTAGGGATACTACATCATTCACTAGGGATACTACATCATTCACTAGGGATACTACATAATTCACAAGGGATACTACATCATTCACTAGGGATACTACATCATTCACTAGGGATACTACATCATTCACTAGGGATACTACATCATTCACCAGGGATACTAGATCATTCACTAGGGATACCACATCATTCACAAGGGATACTACATAATTCACAAGGGATACTAGATCATTCACAAGGGATACTACATAATTCACTAGGGATACCACATAATTCACAAGGGATACTAGATCATTCACAAGGGATACTACATAATTCACTAGGGATACTACATCATTCACTAGGGATACTACATCATTCACCAGGGATACTAGATCATTCACTAGAGATACTACATCATTCACCAGGGATACTAGATCATTCACTAGTGATACTACATCATTCACTAGGGATACTATATCATTCACTAGTGATACTACATCATTCACAAGGGATACTACATCATTCACTAGTGATAAAACATCATTCACTAGGGATACTACATCATTCACTAGGGATACTACATCATTCACTAGGGATACTACATCATTCACTAGGGATACTACATCATTCACTAGGGATACTACATCATTCACTAGGGATACTACATCATTCACTAGGGATACTACATCATTCACAAGGGATACTACATCATTCACTAGGGATACTACGTCATTCACTAGGGATACCACATCATTCACCAGGGATAATATATCATTCACTAGGGATACTACATCATTCACCAGGGATACTACATCATTCACAAGGGATACTACATCATTCACTAGGGATACTACGTCATTCACTAGGGATACCGCATCATTCACCAGGGATACTACATAATTCACAAGGGATACTACATCATTCACAAGGGATACTACATCATTCACTAGGGATACTATATCATTCACTAGTGATACTACATCATTCACAAGGGATACTACATCATTCACTAGTGATACTACATCATTCACTAGGGATACTATATCATTCACTAGGGCTACTACATCATTCACTAGGGATACTACATCATTCACCAGGGATACTACATCATTCACCAGGGATACTACATCATTCACAAGGGATACTACATCATTCACAAGGGATACTACATCATTCACAAGTGATGATGCCCAGCATAAGAAACAAAGGCTTTTGATGTAATCTTGTCTTTACATATACTATAATATATGTGTGAAATTCGTTTTGATTTAGAATGGACCATTATCATGCACCTGTATCGAAACAGGGGGGAAAGACATGTCATCTATGCACCTACATAGCAAATAGAGGAGGCTTTACCCCGTGGTCTATTTTCCTGCCAGTCACAGGCTATACTCCTGTTGTAAAGATAAACACAGGCTATACTCCTGTTGTAAAGATAAACCCAGGCTATACTCCTGTTGTAAAGATAAACACAGGCTATACTCCTGTTGTAAAGATAAACACATGCTATACTCCTGTTGTAAAGATAAACACAGGCTATACTCCTGTTGTAAAGATAAACACAGGCTATACTCCTGTTGTAAAGATAAACACAGGCTATACTCCTGTTGTAAAGATAAACACAGGCTATACTCCTGTTGTAAAGATAAACACAGGCTATACTCCTGTTGTAAAGATAAACACAGGCTATACTCCTGTTGTAAAGATAAACACAGGCTATACTCCTGTTGTAAAGATAAACCCAGGCTATACTCCTGTTGTAAAGATAAACACAGGCTATACTCATGTTGTAAAGATAAACACAGGCTATACTCCTGTTGTAAAGATAAACACAGGCTATACTCCTGTTGTAAAGATAAACACAGGCTATACTCCTGTTGTAAAGATAAACACAGGCTATACTCCTGTTGTAAAGATAAACACAGGCTATACTCCTGTTGTAAAGATAAACACAGGCTATACTCCTGTTGTAAAGATAAACACAGGCTATACTCCTGTTGTAAAGATAAACACAGGCTATACTCCTGTTGTAAAGGTAAACACAGGCTATACTCCTGTTGTAAAGATAAACACAGGCTATACTCCTGTTGTAAATAAACACAGGCTATACTCCTGTTGTAAAGATAAACACAGGCTATACTCCTGTTGTAAAGATAAACACAGGCTATACTCCTGTTGTAAAGATAAACACAGGCTATACTCCTGTTGTAAAGATAAACACAGGCTATACTCCTGTTGTAAAGATAAACACAGGCTATACTCCTGTTGTAAAGATAAACACAGGCTATACTCCTGTTGTAAAGATAAACACAGGCTATACTCATGTTGTAAAGAAAACACAGGCTATACTCCTGTTGTAAAGATAAACACAGGCTATACTCCTGTTGTAAAGATAAACACAGGCTATACTCCTGTTGTAAAGATAAACACAGGCTATACTCCTGTTGTAAAGATAAACACAGGCTATACTCCTGTTGTAAAGATAAACACAGGCTATACTCCTGTTGTAAAGATAAACACAGGCTATACTCCTGTTGTAAAGATAAACACAGGCTATACTCCTGTTGTAAAGGTAAACACAGGCTATACTCCTGTTGTAAAGATAAACACAGGCTATACTCCTGTTGTAAAGATAAACACAGGCTATACTCCTGTTGTAAAGATAAACACAGGCTATACTCCTGTTGTAAAGATAAACACAGGCTATACTCCTGTTGTAAAGATAAACACATGCTATACTCCTGTTGTAAAGATAAACACAGGCTATACTCCTGTTGTAAAGATAAACACAGGCTATACTCCTGTTGTAAAGATAAACACAGGCTATACTCCTGTTGTAAAGGTAAACACAGGCTATACTCCTGTTGTAAAGGTAAACACAGTCTATACTCCTGTTGTAAAGATAAACACAGGCTATACTCCTGTTGTAAAGATAAACACAGGCTATACTCCTGTTGTAAAGATAAACACAGGCTATACTCCTGTTGTAAAGATAAACAATGGGATTAATAGAAGAAAAGTTGAGTGATAAATATAGTAGGACTAGCCCATAGAAAGCTGATCCTGCTCTTTGTAATAGAGGATCACTCTGTTTTCTCCCCCAGCTGCACAGCCTATAGAAACGTTGTGCAACATGAGCTCATGGGCTGTCATTACGTTTTTGATTAGATTTTCAATGACATTTACATTGATGTCAGTGGTTGAGTGTTTGGTGGGCCAGTTGTTTGGTAGGCTACTAATGACCATCAGCAAAATCAGAGCTGGGCGAAGACTAGTTACCGTGACTAAATGTTCATGTGGAATTTGACTGCCTTCATGACTCGCGACCGTGTGGCGTTAAGACGGATACCGCAACAGCCCTAAATACACCCCACTGCTAGGCAACGCCCCCCACAATGCAGCAGCACACATTATCAAAAGGGACCACAAATGCAATTATGCATGTAATGCTATAGAATCAAGGGTGAATGAATGAATAGAACAGGCTTGGAATACTAACCCTGGTAATATGACTGTAAATAGAATGAATAGAACCTGTAACCCTGGTAATATGACTGGTAAATAGAATGAATAGAACCTCTAACCCTGGTAATATGACTGGTAAATAGAATGAATAGAACCTCTAACCCTGGTAATATGACTGGTAAATAGAATGAATAGAACCAGGCTAACCCTGTTGTAAGATGACTGGCTAAATAGAATGAATAGAACCTCTAACCCTGGTAATATGACTGGTAAATAGAATGAAAGAACCCAGGCTAACCCTGGTAATATGACTGGTAAATAGAATGAATAGAACCTCTAACCCTGGTAATATGACTGGTATAGAATGAATAAACTAACCCTGGTAATATGACTGGTAAATAGAATGAATAGAACCTCTAACCCTGGTAATATGACTGGTAAATAGAATGAATAAAAGTAACCCTGGTAATATGACTGGTAAATAAATGAATAGAACTAACCCTGGTAATATGACTGGTAAATAGAATGAATAAACCTGCTAACCCTGGTAATATGAATAGAATGAATAGAACCTCTAACCCTGGTAATATGACTCCCCCAGAATGAATAAAACCTAACCCTGGAAATATGACTGGTAAATAGAATGAATAGAACCTCTAACCCTGGTAATATGACTGGTAAATAGAATGATTAGAATTTTCTAACCCTGTAACATAGAATTAGAACCTCTGACCCTGTCATGACTGGTTGAATGAATTCTAACCCTGGTAAATGAATGAATAGAACCTGTAACCCTGGTAATATGACTGGTAAATAGAAGAATAGAACCTCTAACCCTGGTAATATGACCTGGTAAATCAGAATGAATAGAACCTCTAACCCTGGTAATATGACTGGTAAACAGAATAAATAGAACCTCTAACCCTGGTAAACATTATGGACCACAAATAACTGACTGGTAAATAGAATGAATAGAACCTCTAACCCTGGTAATATGACTGGTAAATAGAATGAATAGAACCTCTAACCCTGGTAATATGACTGGTAAATAGAATGAATAGAACCTCTAACCCTGGTAATATGACTGGTAAATAGAATGAATAGAACCTCTAACCCCTGGTAAATAGAATGAATAGAACCTCTAACCCTGGTAATATGACTGGTAAATAGAATGAATAGAACCTCTAACCCTGGTAATATGACTGGTAAATAGAATGAATAGAACCTCTAACCCTGGTAATATGACTGGTAAATAGAATGAATAGAACCTCTAACCCTGGTAATATGACTGGTAAATAGAATGAATGGAACCTCTAACCCTGGTAATATGACTGGTAAATAGAATGAATAGAACCTCTAACCCTGGTAATATGACTGGTAAATAGAATGAATAGAACCTCTAACCCTGGTAATATGACTGGTAAATAGAATGAATAGAACCTCTAACCCTGGTAATATGACTGGTAAATAGAATGAATAGAACCTCTAACCCTGGTAATATGACTGGTAAATAGAATGAATAAACCTCTAACCCTGGTAAATGAGAATGAATAGAACCTCTAACCCTGGTAATATGACTGGTAAATAGAATGAATAGAACCTCTAACCCTGGTAATATGACTGGTAAATAGAATGAATAGAACCTCTAACCCTGGTCATATGACTGGTAAATAGAATGAATAGAACCTCTAACCCTGGTAATATGACTGGTAAATAGAATGAATAGAACCTCTAACCCTGGTAATATGACTGGTAAATAGAATGAATAGAACCTCTAACCCTGGTAATATGACTGGTAAATAGAATGAATAGAACCTGTAACCCTGGTAATATGACTGGTAAATAGAATGAATAGAACCTCTAACCCTGGTAATATGACTGGTAAATAGAATGAATAGAACCTCTAACCCTGGTAATATGACTGGTAAATAGAATGAATAGAACCTCTAACCCTGGTAATATGACTGGTAAATAGAATGAATAGAACCTCTAACCCTGGTAATATGACTGGTAAATAGAATGAATAGAACCTCTAACCCTGGTAATATGACTGGTAAATAGAATGAATAGAACCTCTAACCCTGGTAATATGACTGGTAAATAGAATGAATAGAACCTCTAACCCTGGTAATATGACTGGTAAATAGAATGAATAGAACCTCTAACCCTGGTAATATGACTGGTAAATAGAATGAATAGAACCTGTAACCCTGGTAATATGACTGGTAAATAGAATGAATAGAACCTGTAACCCTGGTAATATGACTGGTAAATAGAATGAATAGAACCTGTAACCCTGGTAATATGACTGGTAAATAGAATGAATAGAACCTCTAACCCTGGTAATATGACTGGTAAATAGAATGAATAGAACCTGTAACCCTGGTAATATTATTATATTAATATTATGAAAGTGATAATGTTATGAAAGAGATAATGTTATGAAAGAGATAATATTATGAAGGAGACAATGCTATGAAAGAGATAATCCGATGAACGTGATAATGCTATGTGTCATTAAACACTGAGATTCTTTATCTCTGCATGTCAAAGCTGATGTTGTAAACTCCATATCTAGAGGCTCTATCAGACCCATATTTACATGATGTTAATGCTCTCATCAATGTTGTAATGTCTGTTTACATTGTGTATAATAACAGTAACAGTCCTACTTCCCTTCCAACCGTTTGATGTGTGAGGAGCAGAGATATGTTCAGCCAATCTCCTTATTCACTGTTCCTTATCTATTCACAGATCTAGTTTGGGAGTGGGAGTTTACTATCATGTTTGGCAGCAGCAGTAACATCAGCTAGAGGCTTGTTTATATGTTGTCTGGGTTCAACTCTGACCCCTCAACTCTGACCCCTCAGGTCAGGACACGGCTGGTCCTCCGCCTTATCTCAACGGACCGCTGAAGGGCAGACCCTGTGTGTGTGTGTGTGTGTGTGTGTGTGTGTGTGTGTGTGTGTGTGTGTGTGTGTGTGTGTCTAACAGCAAAGCTGCTTTCGTAATAATCTCTGCGAGTTGAGAGGAGAGGAGGAGAGTAGAAAGAAGAGGGAGAGAGGAGGAGGAGGAGGAGAGTAGAAAGAAGAGGGAGAGAGGAGGAGGAGGAGGAGAATAGGAAGAAGAGGGAGAGGAGGAGGAGGAGGAGGAGACTAGGAAGAAGAGGGAGAGAGGAGGAGGAGGGTGGTTAGAGAGGGGAGAAGAGGAGGAGGAGGAGGAGGGTTAGACAGGGGAGGAAGAGGAGGCCCGGGGCAGATCCAGACAGTGATTATCTTGTTATCTTGTCAGAACATTGTCTGCTGTTATGTGTTAAATTACTCCAGCAGTCAGAGGTAAATCACACAACACTCTGTTGAAGCTCCACACAAACACAGACACAAGACGAGCATCTAATTCCAGCTATTCAGGGAATGGATGGTCTTGAAGAGAAACACTAGTGCCACACTGCCTAATTCACCCATGTTCTACCAAGGTTATCCTACTAACAGCCTAATTCACCCATGCTCTACCAAGGTTGTCCTACTAACACTAACAGCCTAATTCACCCATGCTCTACCAAGGT
This sequence comes from Oncorhynchus tshawytscha, assembly GCF_018296145.1. Lineage (NCBI taxonomy): Eukaryota > Metazoa > Chordata > Actinopteri > Salmoniformes > Salmonidae > Oncorhynchus > Oncorhynchus tshawytscha. The sequence goes on from NW_024609696.1 coordinate 302,991, forward strand.
TGTCCTACTAACAGCCTAATTCACCCATGCTCTACCAAGGTTGTCCTACTAACAGCCTAATTCACCCATGCTCTACCAAGGTTTTCCTACTAACAGCCTAATTCACCCATGCTCTACCAAGGTTTTCCTACTAACAGCCTAATTCACCCATGCTCTACCAAGGTTTTCCTACTAACAGCCTAATTCACCCATGCTCTACCAAGGTTTTCCTACTAACAGCCTAATTCACCCATGCTCTACCAAGGTTGTCCTACTAACAGCCTAATTCACCCATGCTCTCTACCAAGGTTGTCCTACTAACAGCCTAATTCACCCATGCTCTACCAAGGTTATCCTACTAACAGCCTAATTCACCCATGCTCTACCAAGGTTGTCCTACTAACAGCCTAATTCACCCATGCTCTACCAAGGTTGTCCTACTAACAGCCTAATTCACCCATGCTCTACCAAGGTTTTCCTACTAACAGCCTAATTCACCCATGCTCTACCAAGGTTGTCCTACTAACAGCCTAATTCACCCATGCTCTACCAAGGTTATCCTACTAACAGCCTAATTCACCCATGCTCTACCAAGGTTGTCCTACTAACAGCCTAATTCACCCATGCTCTACCAAGGTTGTCCTACTAACAGCCTAATTCACCCATGCTCTACCAAGGTTGTCCTACTAACAGCCTAATTCACCCATGCTCTACCAAGGTTGTCCTACTAACAGCCTAATTCACCCATGCTCTACCAAGGTTGTCCTACTAACAGCCTAATTCACCCATGCTCTACCAAGGTTGTCCTACTAACAGCCTAATTCACCCATGCTCTACCAAGGTTGTCCTACTAACAGCCTAATTCACCCATGCTCTACCAAGGTTGTCCTACTAACAGCCTAATTCACCCATGCTCTACCAAGGTTGTCCTACTAACAGCCTAATTCACCCATGCTCTACCAAGGTTGTCCTACTAACAGCCTAATTCACCCATGCTCTACCAAGGTTGTCCTACTAACAGCCTAATTCACCCATGCTCTACCAAGGTTGTCCTACTAACAGCCTAATTCACCCATGCTCTACCAAGGTTGTCCTACTAACAGCCTAATTCACCCATGCTCTACCAAGGTTGTCCTACTAACAGCCTAATTCACCCATGCTCTACCAAGGTTTCCTACTAACAGCCTAATTCACCCATGCTCTACCAAGGTTTTCCTACTAACAGCCTAATTCACCCATGCTCTACCAAGGTTTTCCTACTAACAGCCTAATTCACCCATGCTCTACCAAGGTTGTCCTACTAACAGCCTAATTCACCCATGCTCTCTACCAAGGTTGTCCTACTAACAGCCTAATTCACCCATGCTCTACCAAGGTTGTCCTACTAACAGCCTAATTCACCCATGCTCTACCAAGGTTATCCTACTAACAGCCTAATTCACCCATGCTCTACCAAGGTTTCCTTAACAGCCTAATTCACCCATGCAAGGTTGTCCTACTAACAGCCTAATTCACCCATGCTCTACCAAGGTTTTCCAGCCTAATTCACATGCTCTACCAAGGTTGTCCTACTAACAGCCTAATTCACCCATGCTCTACCAAGGTTATCCTACTAACAGCCTAATTCACCCATGCTCTACCAAGGTTGTCCTACTAACAGCCTAATTCACCCATGCTCTACCAAGGTTATCCTACTAACAGCCTAATTCACCCATGCTCTACCAAGGTTGTCCTACTAACAGCCTAATTCATGACCATTCCTCACACAGGTTGTCCTACTAACAGCCTAATTCACCCATGCTCTACCAAGGTTATCCTACTAACAGCCTAATTCACCCATGCTCTACCAAGGTTGTCCTACTAACAGCCTAATTCACCCATGCTCTACCAAGGTTGTCCTACTAACAGCCTAATTCACCCATGCTCTACCAAGGTTGTCCTACTAACAGCCTAATTCACCCATGCTCTACCAAGGTTTTCCAGCACACAGCGTTGTCCTACTAACAGCCTAATTCATGCCCTTAGAGGACGTGCTCCCACATGAATGTGATTTGTACCACATACAAGGTAAAGTACTACATTATCCCCACACTGAGACATTATCCCCACACTGAGACATTATCCCCACACTGAGACATTATCCCCACACTGAGACATTATCCCTTTCACTGAGACATTATCCCCACACTGAGACATTATCCCCACACTGAGACATTATCCCCACACTGAGACATTATCCCCACACTGAGACATTATCCCCACACTGAGACATTATCCCCACACTGAGACATTATCCCCACACTGAGACATTATCCCCACACTGAGACATTATCCCTTTCCAGGCTTCTTTTTCTTGATTATATGAAAGGAAGCTTTTTATATTTACATTACCTTTAGGCTTGATCCAGTGAGATGTTTTGTCTTATAGTAATGTAAACTCAGCAAAAGCAGAAATGTCCCTTTTTCAGGACCCTGTCTTTCAAAGATAATTGAAAACATCAAAATAACTTCACAGATCTTCATTGTAAAGGGTTTAAACACGGTTTCCCATGCTTGTTCATTGAGCCATAAACAATTAATGAACATGTACCTGTGGAACGGTCGTTAAGACACTAACAGCTTACAGACGGTAGGCAATTAAGGTCACAGTTATGAAAACGTAGGACACTAAACAGGCCTTTCTACTGACTCTGAAAAACACCAAAAGAAAGATGCCCAGGGTCCCTGCTCATCTGCGTGAATGTGCCTTAGGAATGCTGCAAGGAGGCATGAGGACTGCAATTGTGGCCAGGGCAATAAATTGCAATGTCCGTACTGTGAGACGCCTAAGAGAGCGCTACAGGGAGAATGGACGGACAGCTGATCGTCCTCGCAGTGGCAGACCATGTGTAACAACACCTGCACAGGATCGGTACATCCGAACATCACACCTGCGGGACAGGTGCAGGATGGCAACAACAACTGCCCGGGTTACACCAGGAACGCACAGTCCCTCCATCAGTGCTCAGACTGTCCACAATAGGCTGAGAGAGGCTGGACTGAGGGCTTGTAGGCCTGTTATAAGGCAGGTCCTCACAGACATCACCAGCAACAACGTTGCCTACGGGCACAAACACACCGTCGCTGGACCAGACAGGACTGGCAAAAAGTGCTCTTCACTGACGAGTCGTGGTTTTGTCTCACCAGGGGTGATGGTCGGATTCACGTTTATTGTCAAAGGAATGAGCGTTATCACTGAGGCCTGTACTCTGGAGCGGGATCAATTTGGAGGTGGAGGGTCCGTCATGGTCTGGGGCGGTGTGTCACAGCATCATCGGACTGAGCTTGTTGTCATTGCAGGACAGGCTCACAACATGGCTGTGCTTTACAGGGAAAACATCCTCATGGCCCTCCCTGTGGTACAGGTGCAGGCTCATCCTGACATGGCCCTCCCTCATGTGGTACAGGTGCAGGCTCATCCTGCAGGCTCATCCTGACATGGCCCTCCCTCATGGCCCTCCCTCATGTGGTACAGGTGCAGGCTCATCCTGACATGGCCCTCCCTCATGTGGTACAGGTGCAGGCTCATCCTGACATGGCCCTCCCTCATGTGGTACAGGTGCAGGCTCATCCTGACATGGCCCTCCCTCATGTGGTACAGGTGCAGGCTCATCCTGACATGGCCCTCCCTCATGTGGTACAGGTGCAGGCTCAGGCTCCTGACATGGCCCTCCCTCATGTGGTACAGGTGCAGGCTCATCCTGACATGGCCCTCCCTCATGTGGTATCCTTCCTGCAGGCTCATCCTGACATGGCCCTCCCTCATGTGGTACCCTTCCTGCAGGCTCATCCTGACATGACCCTCCAGCATGACAATGCCACCAGCCATACTGCTCGGTCTGTGCGTGATTTCCTGCAAGACAGGAATGTCAGTGTTCTGCCATGGCTAGCGAAGAGCCCGGATATCAATCCCATTGAGCAAGTCTGGGACCTATTGGATCGGAGGGTGAGGGCTAGGGCCATTCCCCCCAGAAATGTCCTGGAACTTGCAGGTGCCTTGGTGGAAGAGTAGGGTAACATCTCACAGTAAGAACTGACAAATCTGGTGCAGTCCATGAGGAGGAGATGCACTGCAGTACTTAATACATCTGGTGGCCTGTCATCCCTTCACTCCCTCCGCTCTCTCTTCTCTTCCTCTGTATCTGCTGCTAAAGACACTTTCTATCACTCTGCTGTGACTTACTTGACTCTACTGAACTCTCCTGGACTCTACTGTGACTTACTATACTCTACAGGACCCTACAGTAGGCTCCTGGACTCTAATGTAGTCTACTGGACTCTACTGAACTCTAGTGTATTCTATTGGACTCTACTGTCCTCTACTGTAGTCTCCTTGACTCTACTGTAGTCTCCTGGACTCTACTGTACTCTATTAGACTCTATTGGACTCTACTGTACTCTATTAGACTCTATTGGACTCTACTGTACTCTATTAGACTCTATTGGACTCTACTGTGACTTACTATACTCTACAGGACCCTACAGTAGGCTCCTGGACTCTAATGTAGTCTACTGAACTCTACTGAACTCTAGTGTATTCTATTGGACTCTACTGTCCTCTACTGTAGTCTCCTTGACTCTACTGTAGTCTCCTGGACTCTACTGTACTCTATTAGACTCTATTGGACTCTACTGTACTCAATTAGACTCTAGTCTCTTGGACTCTACTGTATTCTACTGTGTCCAACAGGACACTACTGTAATACTTAACTCTGCTGTACTACCAAACTCTACTGTGTCCTACTGGACTCTACTGTGTCATACTTAACTCTACTTTACTCTACTATACTCTACTGGACCTGATTGTACTTTGTGTCCTACTGGACTCTTCTGGACTCTACTGTGTCCTACTTAATTTGACTGAACTCTACTGTGTCCTACTGCTATACTGGACTCTACTGTATCCTACTGTACTCCACTGGGCTCTACTGTGTCCTACTGTACTCTACTGGGCTCTACTGGACTAATAAACTCTACTGGGTCCTACTGGACTCTACTGTGTCCTACTTAACTCTACTGATTTCTACTGCTTCCTACTGGACTCTACTGAGCTCTACTGCGTCCTACTTAGTTTTACTGAACTCTACTGTGTCCTACTGAACTCTATTGAACTCTACTGGACTCTACTGTGTCCTACTGGACTCTACTGAACTCTACGCTGTCCTACTGCACTCTCCTGGACTCTACTGTGTCCTACTGGACTCTACTGGACTCTACTGAACTCTACTGTGTCCTACTGGACTCTCCTGGACTCTACTGTGTCCTACTGGACTCTACTTGAACTCTACTGTGTCCTACTGGACTCTACTGAACTCTACTGTGTCCTACTGGACTCTACTGAACTCTACTGTGTCCTACTGGACTCTACTGAACTCTGCTGTGTCCTACTGACACAATTTCACCTGGTTAATATTGCCTGCTAACCTGGATTTCTTTTAGCTAAATATGCAGGGTTAAAAAGATATACTTCTGTGTATTGATTTTAAGAAAGGCATTGATGTTTATGGTTAGGTACACATTGGAGCAACGACAGTCCTTTTTCACGAATACGTACCGCATCGATTATATGCAACACAGGACACGCTAGATAAACTAGTAATATCATCAACCATGTGTAGTTAACTGGTGATTATGATTGATTGATTGTTTTTATAAGATAAGTTTAATGCTAGCTAGCAACTTACCTTGGCTTCCTACTGCATTCACGTAACAGGCAGGCTCCTCGTGGAGTGCAATGGTTAGAGCGTTGGACTAGTTAACTGTAAGGTTGCAAGATTGAATCGCCGAGCTGACAAGGTGAAAATCTGTCATTCTGCCCCTGAACAAGGCAGTTAACCCACTGTTCCCAGGCCGTCATTGAAAATAAGAATGTGTGCTTAACTGACTTGCCTAGTTAAATAAAGGACAAATAAAGGTGTACAAAAATAACAATAATAAAAAAATTGGCCAAATCGGTGTCCAAAACTATCGATTTCCGATTGTTATGAAAACTTGAAATCGGCCATTCCGATTAATCGGTCTACCTCTAGTCTGAATACCAACTAGTGAGAAGTTCACACACACACCTTCACAAGGTCAGTCTGAATACCAACTAGTGAGAAGTTCACACACACACCTTCATAAGGTCAGTCTGAATACCAACTAGTGAGAAGTTCACACACACCTTCATAAGGTCAGTCTGAATACCAACTAGTGAGAAGTTCACACACACCTTCATAAGGTCAGTCTGAATACCAACTAGTGAGAAGTTCACACACACCTTCATAAGGTCAGTCTGAATACCAACTAGTGAGAAGTTCACACACACCTTCATAAGGTCAGTCTGAATACCAACTAGTGAGAAGTTCACACACACCTTCATAAGGTCAGTCTGAATACCAACTAGTGCCAAGTGTGTAGGAAAGGCCTAACGGTCGGAATCGGTCCCCATGTGTGGAATGCCGTTCACCTATTTAACTTATCGCCTTTAAGCACGGCACAATACTGCACATTCCTCACGTTGTTTAACCTGTGGGCTCACTGTTGCAATTATCACTTTCCTCTCTCTCAACCAATGGGCCTTCTCTCTCTTAGCCAATGGGCCTACTCTCTCTTAACCAATGGGCCAATGGGCCTTCTTCTTAACCAATGGGACTTCTCTTCCACCATCTCTCTCTCAACCAATGGGACTTCTCTCTCAACCAATGGGCCTTAGCCAATGGGCCTCTCTCTTAGCCAATGGGCCTTCTCTCTCTTAGCCAATGGGTCTTCTCTCTCTCAACCAATGGGCCTTTTCTCTCTTAGCCAATGGGCCTTCTCTCTCTTCCACCAATGGGTCTTCTTCTCAACCAATGGGACTTCTCTCAACCAACTTCTCTCTCAACCAATGGGCCTTCTCTCTCTTAGCCAATGGGCCTTCTCTCTCTTCCACCAATGGGTCTTCTCTCTCTCAACCAATGGGACTTCTCTCAACCAATGGGTCTTCTCTCTCTTAGCCAATGGGCCTTCAACAGAAACATGGCAAACGTTTTTTATAATCAATCCTCAAGGTGTTTTCAAATATCTATTCGATAATATATCAACAGGGACAGTTGGCTTTTCACTAGGACCGGGAGGAACAATAGCCGACTCTCTCTTTTGCGCAAAAATCACTCTGACAGCCCCCAACTGACCACTTACGCAATGTGGTCGTTCACGCTCATTCTTCAAAATAAAGGCCTGAAACTATGTCTAAAGGCTGTAGACACCTTAGGGAAGCCATAGAAAAAGGAATCTGGTTGATATCCCTTTCAATGGTCAATAGGGATGCATAGGAACACAGAGCTTTCAAAATAAGAGTCACTTCCTGATTGGATTTTTCTCAGGCTTTCGCCTGCAATATCAGTTCTGTTATACTCACAGACAATATTTTTACAGTTTTGGAAACTTTAGAGTGTTTTCTATCCTAAGCTGTCAATTATATGCATATTCTAGCATCTGGTCCTGAGAAATAGGCCATTTACTCTGGGAACGTTATTTTCAAAACTAAAAATAGTGCCCCCTAGCTTCAAGAGGTTTTAAGGCCTCTGAACCTCTGGAACTACCTGTCCTCACATCATCTGGCTCTGAGGATCTTCTTGGAGGGGGGTTCCAGCATAGGTGTACCTGTCATCACATCATCTGGCTCTGAGGATCTTCTATGGAGGGGGAGGTTCCAGCATAGGTGTACCTGTCATCACATCATCTGGCTCTGAGGATCTTCTGTTGGAGGGGGGGGGAGGTTCCAGCATAGGTGTACCTGTCATCATCATCATCTGGATCTTCTGGAGGGGGGCTTCCAGGTCATCACATCATCTTCTGAGGTTGGAGGGGGAGGTTCCAGCATAGGTGTACCTGTCATCACATCATCTGGCTCTGAGGATCTTCCGTTGGAGGGGGAGGTTCCAGCATAGGTGTACCTGTCATCACATCATCTGGCTCTGAGGATCTTCTGAGGATCTTCATCGCTTGGATCTTCTATGGAGGGGGGGTTCCAGCAGGTGTACCTGTCATCACATCATCTGGCTCTGAGGTGGAGGGGGGGTTCCAGCATAGGTGTACCTGTCATCACGTCATCTGGCTCTGAGGATCTTCCGTTGGAGGGGAGGTTCCAGCATAGGTGTACCTGTCATCACGTCATCTGGCTCTGAGGATCTTCCGTTGGAGGGGAGGTTCCAGCATAGGTGTACCTGTCATCACATCATCTGGCTCTGAGGATCTTCCGTTGGAGGGGGAGGTTCCAGCATAGGTGTACCTGTCATCACATCATCTGGCTCTGAGGATCTTCCGTTGGAGGGGGGAGGTTCCAGCATAGGTGTACCTGTCATCACATCATCTGGCTCTGAGGATCTTCCGTTGGAGGGGAGGTTCCAGCATAGGTGTACCTGTCATTCACTCATCTGGCTCTGAGGATCTTCCGTTGGAGGGGGAGGTTCCAGCATAGGTGTACCTGTCATCACATCATCTGTCCTCTGAGGATCTTCCGTTGGAGGGGGAGGTTCCAGCATAGGTGTACCTGTCACGTCATCTGACTCTCTGAGGATCTTCCGATTGGATACAGATATAAGTCCATATCAGCATAGATATAATGTCCATACCTGTCTATCACAATCATCTGGCTCTGGAGGATCTTCCGTTGGAGGGGGAGGTTCCCCAAACAATCTCGTAAAATGTTCTATTGCATTCCGCCTTTGTTGTTCATTCAGCTATCAGCCTGCCTGTACTGGACTGACCTTTACTCTACTGTAGTAGAACATCATCCCTACAGTCAGTCTATCTACACTACAGAGATACATTGTCCATATCCTTTACTCTACTGTAGTAGAACACCATCCCTACAGTCAGTCTATCTACACTACAGAGATACATTGTCCATATCCTTTACTCTACTGTAGTAGAACACAATCACAGAGATTATTATACAGATATAATGTCCATATCAACACTACAGATATAATGTCCATATCTACACTACAGATATTATTATATAGATATAATGTCCATATCTACACTACAGATATAATGTCCATATCCTTTACTCTACTGTAGTAGAACACAATCACAGAGATTATATTATATATCTACACTATAGATATAATGTCCATATCTACACTACAGATCAGATATAATGTCCATATCATATCTACACTACAGATATAATGTCCATATCACACACTACAGATATTATTATACAGATAATGTCCATATCTACACTACAGAGATTATTATATAGATATAATGTCCATATCTACACTACAGATATTATTATATAGATATAATGTCCATATCTACTATATAGATATAATGTCCATATCTACACTACAGAGATTATTATATAGATATAATTATCCACATCCAGATATTATTATATAGATATAATGTCCATATCTACACTACAGATATAATGTCCATATATAGATATAATGTCCATATCTACACTACAGATATTATTATATAGATATAATGTCCATATACACTATAGATATAATGTCCATATCTACACTACAGAGATATAATGTCCATATCTACACTATAGATATAATGTCCATATCTACACTACAGATATAATGTCCATATCTACACTACAGATAGTAGATATAATGTCCATACACTATAGATATAATGTCCATATCTACACTACAGATATAATGTCCATATATATATAGATATAATGTCCATATCTACACTATAGATATAATGTCCATATCTACACTACAGATATAATGTCCATATCTACACTATAGATATAATGTCCATATTACACTATAGATATAATGTCCATATCTACACTACAGATATATATATATATAATGTCCATATCACTATAGATATAATGTCCATATACACTATAGATATAATGTCCATATCTATACTATATATAGATATATGTCCATATCTACACTACAGATATTATTATATAGATATAATGTCCATATCTACACTATATAGATATAATGTCCATATCTACACTATAGATATAATGTCCATATCTACTACACTATAGATATAATGTCCATATCAACACTACAGATATAATGTCCATATCTACACTACAGATATTATTATATATATATAATGTCCATATCTACACTACAGAGATTATTATACAGATATAATGTCCATATCAACACTACAGATATAATGTCCATATCTACACTACAGATATTATTATATAGATATAATGTCCATATCTACACTACAGAGATTATTATACAGATATAATGTCCATATCTACACTATAGATATAATGTCCATATGTCAGATATAATGTCCATATCTACACAGATATTATTATATAGATATAATGTCCAGATATAATCCATATACTATAGATATAATGTCCATATCTACACTACAGAATTATTATATAGATATAATGTCCATATCTACACTACTATAGATATAATGTCCATATCTACACTACAGATTATTATATAGATATAATGTCCATATCTACACTATAGATATAATGTCCATATCTACACTACAGATATTATTATATAGATATAATGTCCATATCTACACTACAGAGTTTATTATATAGATATAATGTCCATATCTACACTATATATATAATGTCCATATCTACACTACAGATATAATGTCCATATCTACACTTCTGATATAATGTCCATGTCACGCCCTGGTCTAAGTATTTCTACCTACCTGCCTGAGCTTTCTCTCACTCCCGAGCTTTCTCTCACTCCCGAGCTTCCCGTCGGGGCGGCAGCGTAGCCTAGTGGTTAGAGCGTTGGACTAGTAACCGGAAGGTTGCGAGTTCAAACCCCGAGCTGACAAGGTACAAATCTGTTGTTCTGCCCCTGAACAGGCAGTTAACCCACTGTTCCCAGGCCGTCATTGAAAATAAGAATTTGTTCTTAACTGACTTGCCTGGTTAAATAAAGGTAAAAAAATAAATTTAAAAAAAGCTGCCTCAGTCCCGAGCTGTCCTCAGTCCCGAGCTGTCCTTCAGTCCCGATCTGCTCCTCAGTCCAGTGGGTTTCTGGGTGAGGACTACTAGGCCATGGTCGGCGGCGAGGGTGGACTATCCAGGGACGTGAGGAGAGGGGACTAAGACATTGACTGAGTGGGTTCCACGTCCCGCGCCGGAGCCGCCACCATGGACAGACGCCCAACCGGACCCTCCCTATTGTTTTGAGGTGCGTTTGGGAGTCCCCACCTTAGGGGGGGGATTCTGTCACGCCCTGGTCTTAGTATTATTGTGTTTTTCTTCATGTATTGTGTCAGGCCAGGGTGTGGCATGGGGTTTTTGTATTGTGGTGTGTTTTGTCTTGGGGTTTTGGTGTGTATGTATTGGGATTGTAGCTAGTGGGGTTATCTAGCAAAGTCTATGGCTGTCTGGAGTGGTTCTCAATCAGAGGCAGGTGTTTATCGTTGTCTCTGATTGGGAACCATATTTAGGCAGCCATGTTCTTTGAGTTTGTCGTGGGTGATTGTCCTATGTGTCGTTGTTCCTGTCTCAGTGTTAGTTTACACAAGTATAGGCTGTTTCGGTTTTCGTTAAGTTCTTTGTTTTGTAGTGTTTGTTATTGATTCGTGTTTTACGTTCGTTCATTAATGTATCCAAGGTGGCATAGCAGTTCAGACGTCTTTTGTCCTCGTCTTGTCGTGTC